>NC_073352.2:27005000-27305000 GCF_027580225.2 Misgurnus anguillicaudatus | reverse complement strand
TGCATACAGTAGCTTCACCTAGACAACAATGCAATTAAGTCCAGAGTAAATAGAGACTCCATTCCTTACAGAATCTCATATGTCTCCGTTTAAGGATCTCATACAGGGATTTGGTGAGAAGCAGTGCTCAGAATTGCTCAAATGTTGTTCTTGTAAAGCTTAAGAGGGATAATGTTCTCTGTGATGTTTATCTAAAGCAAAGCTTCAATACTTTGGTCTTTGGAGAAATGTTGATATGCCTGACTTTTGATTGCAGACTTCCGTATTACCAAACAGCACAGCGTGTGATAAGGCTGGCATCTCCTCTGAATCTCTAAAAGTGATGTGTGAGATTATTGGGGTCTTTATTAGAAAAATTAATGAAAAGCAGAACACTTCATTTCTGCATTTGCTTTCTATTTATAGCTGTCCATCAATATATTTTCCAACGTGCAATATCAAAGTCGTCAATCAAAATGAAATATGAAATCAAACATTTTTGATATTCTCCCAAGATCAAATGATAGTAGCTACACTGAAAAAAAATCCGTAAAAAACTGTAGAATTTCGGCAGCTATAGTGCTCGAAAAATACCGTAAAATAACAGGCACAATACATTACTGAAATTTTCCGCAATACAAAAATAATTTTTTTTTCTGTAATTTTACATTTTAAGGCTTACTTCTTTTAATGGAATCTTGCTGATTTAATCTGGTAAAATTACCTATTTTCTTTACATATTTATATACCACATTATGAGCAAGTAAGAAGAGACTGGTCTCAGTACTGGCATTGGAACAGTTATTACACTGAAAAAAAAATATTCAATCAATTTACTCATTTTTTTAAGGTAAGTGGTCGCAATCAATTTGTTTAAGCTACATTAAATTAAAATTATTTGACAAACAAAACAAAACAAAAAACTTTATTTTAAACATAGCTTAAATAAATTGATTGCAGCCACTTACCTTAAAAAAGTTTTGTAAATTTAATGAATAATTTTTTCAGTGTATGTTATTACCCAACATTTTTTAAATACAGTATAATTTAATCATTATGTCCTTGTATCTCTCTTTAAAATAACCTAAGACAAAGCTAAACATCAGAGACAGGTCAATGAAAGGCCAGATGCTGTTAGTTTAACCTCACCTCACTTTTGTGCTGTTTGACACAAGTAACCTTATCACCACACACTTCGAGTGATCGATCCAGCCATAAAACAGTCCCGTTTGACACAACACACAGACCAAGTCAATTGGTGACAATGAGCAGGTTTTGTTAAAAGGGATTTAACACTAAGGTTCCCTGTTTTAATTAACATTCATCTCCAAAATGAGTTCGGCTGAAAAGGACAGAAAGCCGAATTTATGTGTACCGGGGACAGAACGAGTGTAGCCCGCAGCGTGATTTAAGGGTTGCGTTGAGGAAAAGCGACATTTCATCGCTCTCTGGCTCTTTTGAAGGCCTGAACTTTAATTAAAGAGAGTCAATTGAGCTCTAAAAGGGCTTCAGAGCAGCACTGCCATATGGGTCAGATTTTTGCGAGGAGAAATCATGGACCCTCGCTTTCGAATTCAAGAAGTGATTCACGCTGGAAGAAAGTATAGAGAAAAACAATTCAAACTCCGCATGAAAAGCCATACCATAGTATTTTTAATTAACTTGCTGTTTGATGTTCAATTTTTAATATAAAACCTTTTGCAAGAGTTGAACAGCCACAACCCGGTTACACAAAATAAAACATACATATAAAATTTTAAACACTCTTGCTTTGCTGCTGTATATATGGGTCAAAAAGAAAGAGTGGAAAATATTATTAAAATCTAAATTACAATTATTCTCTATGACAAAATAAAAAACTAAAATGCATATACACTCAAAAAATACATGAGTTATTTTTATCCTGTTGGGTTAAATTAACCCATGCAAAACATTTTTATATTTGACCCAACAATGGGTTACAACATACCATCTTATGTAAAGTGTAGGACACGGCCCCTTTCACGTACATAAACAACATATCGATTTAAAATCGAGTTCCTTGCACTCTGTACAACCTAAAATAAATCTAAAGGATGCACTCCAGTGACTCCATTAAAGAGACTTATGGACTCGTAGATGTGTCACAGATATGGCCTGGAGTTTGTTGACCCAACATTAGTGTCAATGAGATCATGTCTTTCCCATGTCTTTCCTATGTCTTGAATTGAGCTGAAATATACTGTACATACTGTCCTGACACAATCAGTGTCTCTTTTCTAACCTCTATTCACTTTGGTTATGGTTGCTTGCTATTGGACATCCAATAGAAATCAAGTGAAGATTGTATGATAAATGATCAAATTAATATATATTATCTTCTTTTCTTTTTACAGAAATTGTAAGAATACAAAGTAACATGAACAAAAGCTGCAAAGATTTTTCTTTAAGTTTCATTAAGTTTCATGAATGTCTCTAGGGCAGTGGTTCTAAAATTTTACATTTTAATTAAACAAAACATATTAAGTTATACAAAGTAGTGCTGTTGGTTAGTTACCTTATTTTTTTAGGTTTAATTACATAGAATACATGATAAATTAATGTATTTTATAAAATGTCATAAAACGGGGGCCCGCTGGCACCATCTCGTGGCCCCCTGGGGGCCCCGGCCCCCAGTTTGAGAACCACTGCTCTAGGGAACACACACTAATGAAGTGTAACTTTAGTATGCACGGTAATGCACTGTAAGAATAAAAGCATCTGCCAAATGCATAAATGTAAGACGATTCATTATAAACAATAGAGTTATAAATAGCTGAAAGGCAGATGATTGTAAATTAGTGTTGCTGTTTAACATGAGACAGGGCAGATCTCTCTCTCTCTCTCTCTCTCTCTCTCTCTCTCTCTCTCTCCAACCCTGTATCACGAAATTAGAGTTTTTTCTGTGACACTGACACGTTTTTCTACCTTTTTGCGTGAACATGTCACGCATTTCTGTTTACGTGTCATTGTCACGTATTTGTTACTCAACTGTTTTGTCCTACTTTCAAACCATTGACGCTTCGGTTTAGGGTTAGGTATTGGTTTATACCTTTTTTCATTATTTATTATTTATATTTTTATATTCATGATTTATTGTCGCCTGGCATTAGGGTTAGAATTGGGTTTGGGTATGGATGTAATTTTATGTAAATCTAACCCTAAACCGAAGCAACAATGCTAAGAAAATAGGACAAAACAGTTGAGTAACAAATATGTGACAGTGGCACGTAAACAGAAATATGTGATAAAAAGGCGGAAAAACGTGTCAGTGTCAGAGAAAACACTTACAAATTTACATGACTATAGGTATGTAATTTTGTGGTACTGGGTTTCTCTCATTCTCTGGGTTTTCTTTATGCTACATAAATATGATTTAAGAGTGTCCATTACCATCCCTGACAAAATGCAAAGAGCCTTTTTTTCTTTTATAAGTGTTTAAATCAGAAATAAATAGCATTTACGACTTAATGCACTAAGGGGCAGTTTCACGGACAGGGTTTAGATTAATCCAGAACAAGGCCTTTTTTTATTAGGACATATAAGTAGTTTTTATTGGTGTGTGTCTTGAGACAAAACAACGTTATTGATATATGTGAAGATGCGTCAGTGCAAGTTGTTTTTAAATTAAGGCAGCATAAACATGCATTTTAGTCTGGGACTAAGCCCTGTTCAGGTAACCGTTCCAAACTGTTAATGTCTTCAAAGGGTAGTTTCCCGGACAAGGATTAGCTTAAACCAGGACTATGCCTTATTAATTCGAAAATATAACTAGTTTTAACAAATGTGCCTTACTAAAACATTACTGGTGTGCATTTTGAGGCAAAACAAAGGGCACTAGTGTATTGCAAGATATGTCAGTGTGTTGTTTTCAGTTTGGACAGCTCTTACATTTATTTTAGTCTAGGACTAGTTTAATCCCTGTCCCAGAAACTGCCCCTAAGAATACTTTCCAAAAACAAAGTGCAACCTTTATAATGATGTTATCATATCCTAACTGCCATTACAGAAAAGTTTTGAGAGGGCAGAATCAAATAAAGCAACATCAACTACAACAACTTTGACATTTTAATGGGTGCTCCCCATCACAGTACATAAAAGGAAGCATAGGTTCACAATCCTGCCCCCATGAAGTCTACATATATTCTGTTTCGAATACGACCAGATCCCTCCTTCAGCATATAGTGAGTCCTAAGGGATTTAGTTTGCTTGTTTGGTTTTGCTTTTCAGTATTTTATCATCTGCTAGGAGAAAAGTCTCTCCCCAACAGGCCACATATTTTGATGCATCGCTCTGTCTGTAGCACAACATAAATCAAGATTACTAGCCTGTTTAGGATTAAGAAACCATACAGAACACTGTTTGAAGGAATTTTTAAAATCCTTCGATTTTCAAATCTGGAGGGCAAACAGAAAGCACAAAATACTTTTAATACAACACTGGATGAAGGCCAAAAAGAAAAGAAGTGCAAACAACCTCAAGGTTTACACTTTGAAAAATGTTTCTGCTACTACTGCTAGAATACACGAAGTGCTGGATTTACTCCGTTTAAAAGGTTTTACTCCATTTTTTACCTTATTGGTGTTTGCTAGAGCAAGCATAACCTATTTTATTGCTCGTAGGGTCTATTCTTATGGTTTATTTGAATCTCTTTGTTCATGTATTCAAATTTGTGTTTACATCAGGAATGACTCTTCAAAGTGTTCGGCTTGTTCAGAAGAGATGTCTCATTACCTTATTAATCAGACTTTTGATAAAATGGGTGGGGATCCTAGACTCATAAGGAAGCAATCTGTAAGTTATAAATTAGAGTAGTTTTGTTGTAAGGGAATATTACGTTGCAGCTAATGCAATACATATATATACAATACAAATATTTACAGTACATTAATGCATTTCCCTGAAAAGACCTAAGCTCGTTGGCTGGCTTTAGCTGGTCGCAAAGCCTGGTTTTAGCTGGTGTAGCAGGCTGGTTGTAGAGGGGTTTTGGACACTCTTAACTGGTCAGGCTGGAAGACCAGCTGACCCACCAGCTTGATCAGGCTGGAAGTTTGGTAAGCTTGTTGGCCGGTCTTAGCTGGATTAGATTGACGTAGTTGGTTTAAGATAGTCCTCCCAGTCTGGTCGAATGGGTGGGTCAGCTGGTGTTACATTAGGGTGGCCATTCGTGGCATTTTCCCCGGATGCGTCCTGGCCAGGATTTCGGGTGCATCCTCCGGAAATCGCATTGGTCGACTGCATACGTCATCGAGGTTTAAAACCTAAATGAATTGTATGTCTTAAGAGAAATAAATCCTAATTTTATAATGTTTTTAACTGAAATGTGAGAACCTCGATGACGTATGTGGTCAACAATGTGACTTCCGGAGAACGCACCCAAAATCCTGGCCAGGACGCATTCTGCAAAAATGACACGTATGGCCACCCTATCTTACAGTCTTCTCTAAAGTGTCCAAAACCCCTCTAAGACCAGCTGCTACACCAGCTAAAATCAGGCTGGGAGAGCTTAGGCTGGTTTTAACTTTTTTAGAATGGTTGGCAGATGCCTTTATACAAAACTACTTACAGTGCATCACAAGGTATACATTTTTCATTAGTATGTATGTTTCCAGGGTTTGAACCCATGACCTTTTGCGATGCTAACGCAATGCTCTATCACAGAGCTATTACATTAATATACAATGACTATAATAAATTTATGATATACAAATACACTCTGAATTCTGATGGGTTATTTTTAACCCAACGCTGGGTAAATATTGGACAGAACACACATTGGGTTAATCAGTAAACCTATGCTGGGTTGTTTCAACTCATGCAACCCAGCATAGGTTTATTTATAACCCAACATGTGTTCTGTACAGTATTTACCCAGCGTTGGGTTAAAAATAACCCAGCAGAATTAAGAGTGAATTTGCAATGCAAATATCCAAATATTTTGGTAACATTTCTGTAACATTTGTACAAACTAAACACTGTACATGAAAACTTCTGATTACGAGTATTGGAATATAATAGCAGACTGACTAAATAATTCAGTAAGGTCTTGTTTTGCTCAACAGACTTAAATCCTTTACATATATATGATAATTCTGACATTTACATTTAACAGTACACTCACTCACATTTTAAGAGACAGAATATTATACAAATAAATTACTTTTTTAGCAGCTCTTCAACACAAACCCGTCCTAAACCCATCCTCATTGTGAACTGGTCCGTATGTGCAAATCAAAATTAGTAATAATAAATACATTTCATTCATTACTTTTTTGTATCAGTTTTTATTTATTGATTAAATTAAAATAGTTTCATAGTATAATAAATTTGCACAAGAATATCTATTACACATGCAATTTGAAGATTAAGCTGATTATATTGAATGGAAACTTATTATCGCCGTTATTACTTGAGGCAAAAAAGTATGAACACTTTCTTTTTTTCTGCACTCAAGTAAACATGAGCATGCATTATGTATATCTTTAAAGGATCTTGCCTCTAAAACACATTTTATGCCGATTTCATCAGCATGTCTTCAGTCGGAGACTGAAACTGTCCACAAGGGACCTGTGGATCATTTATACAGTTTGGAAAAAAAAACATCACACTAAACTGGAGGCATGCGAGACTGTAGAAAGATTGTAAATGCTGAAAGGGCATCCATGTCCCTGAAACCGGATGTTTAGACACCCACACCTCTCTCAGCTGATTTATTTAAATATCTTAATCACTTCATATTTCATAAGCCCTGAGGGAATCAATTCTTTAAAATGTCTTTATATTATGTAACAACATCTCTTACATAAACAGCCTACAGAATACAGACGGGTTCCACGTTTACAAAATCTGTTTAGTAAAATCTGCTTAATTCTCATCGTCTATCTTTATATTCATTTCCTTTTGCCTGTGATCGGTTTGTATTTTTTTTTTTTACAAAAAATACTTAAGTCATTATTAACTCACCTTAATGTAATTGCAAACATCCATAGTCAGTAGCCAATATGATCTGTGTGCATACTTGAAGAGTTTCGTTGCAAAACGAGATAACCACCGTTTTTTTATCGTTCAGAAATCTCGTTTTTTGGTTGTGCATTCCAATTAATTTCAATTCAACTGCAGTTGGTTTGTTTTGATTTAAATAACTTAAAAAATACAGCTAAGTAGCACCATAAAACAAAATAATAACATGATAACATAATAATAAACATGTTTTGACAAAAATGTAAAAAAAAATGGATTTATCTCATTTTGCAACAAAACTCTTCGGTTGTCATTTAATGTCTATCGCTAGATTTCTGTGAGGACCAGATGCTCTCAAATAAAACCTGCAAAAAACGAAAAGCAGAGTAAATATTTAAACAACATATATAAATAAATAATGACAGAATTTTTATTTTTAAATGGGGAACTATTCCTTTATTGCCTATGTCCACAGGCAAACATGTTTATGACTTTTGCTCTGTATCAGTTCTGCTTTAAAATATTCAACAAATATTAAAATGCATCACTCAGGGGAATTGGTTTTGTTCCAGTCAAACTTGTCTTACACAAACAAAAAGTGTTAAAGAAAGAGAGACAGACAGGCATTCAGCTATTATTTGTGTCTCCCTCATGGAATTTACAATTTCAAGGAAATCCGGCATGAAATCTTTGTTTATCCCTTCAGCCCTCCTAGAATTTTGTGTTCATCCATATGGGAGCATTTGCTGTAAACCCGTCACACGTGTGTTTGTAGGGATAATCTTGCAGATGGTGTAGGGTTCAGAATCGTGTGTGTTTATTCAGTAATGTACGGTTTATTTTAAGGCCCAGAAGAAAAAAATTGGAATTATGAAATACAATAATTCAACAACAACCATCTGGTATAGATCATTACTCATTATTCATCACAGATTTACTCAGTGTTCCATCTTGTCCATCAAGTCAAGATTCAAGTCAAACAGTGTTGGAATTGAGTTCACACTAAAATGGTAAATGGTAAATGGACTGCATTTATATAGCGCTTTCATAGACCAATGGCCATCCAAAGCGCTTTACATATAGCCTCACATTCACCCATTCACGCACACATTCATACACCGACGGCGGTGTCAGCCATGCAAGACGCCATCCAGCTCGTCGGGAGCAGCTGGGGTTAGGTGTCTTGCTCAAGGACACCTCGACACTTGGTCAGGCGGAGCCGGGGATTGAACCACCAACCTTCCGATTTGTAGACAACCTACATGAACCACTCGACCACTGCCGCCCACTACATAAAAGAAAATCAAACATATGACTAAACATCTGACAATCCCCAACGGGATACCTGCAATCAGCTCTTAATCTGCAGCAGAGCCTCGGCCCCAAGCCAGGCATCATTTGTTTCATTCAAACCATGAACAATTATGTGCTCAATGTGTTCGTCAGTATGTAGACGTGTGTGTGTGTGAGCACGGGCTCATTGGAAACCAATGTAAGTACACAATGCTGATGCATAACACACCTCTTCAAGCTTGGGCCAAAAGCATGAAGGCAGTTATCGATTAAAGCAAATAGTTTAAATGCTCTAGAAAATGAAACAACAAGAAGAGTGAAAGAGAAAAATCTGTAAGATATTAAACTGTCCAGGACTCCCTACATTGAAAACATATCACAGGTTCCATCTCCAAACATGGTAATACTAAGTAATACAATGGCCTCTACTATGATGATAATAGATGATGATGTGATATTCTGTTAAACACACACACCCCCAAAAAAAATGCTGGGTTATTTTCAACCCAGTGTTGGGTCAAAAAGAGACGAACCCAACCAACTGGGTTGTAATTATACCTATGCTGGGTTGTTTTAACCCATTGTTGGGTCAAATACAAATATTTTAGAGTTAATTTAACTTAATGGATGGGTTTATCCCATTTTGGGTTGAAAATAACCCAGCATTTTTAGATAGTATTCTTTGAAGCACATGTAGCATGATGTAAAATATAACTATGTGTTTTTATATTGGACTCATACAGTACCATGGTTTTACCCATCATTGTAGTATTGTGCTGCTACGCTACAGTACATTATTGTGAAAGCAACCAGTGACAAAAGCTCACAGCCAATCAGAACTGATGTTTCAACATAGCGAGAGTTTGGACCAATAAGATTCAAAGGTTCCTTGTCTTTAAAAATAAACATTCTGCAAGGAAACATTTCAGCAAAGCATATCATACATCATATACCGAATAATTTATTAATGCATATATTATAATGATTACATATAAATACATGAATCAAACTGACTCACTGTCAGACAATTTCGGACATAATTTTCTCATGCATCGTTTTTTTCTTCAAATTATGCTGCTGTATGTTGGCAGAGATGAATAATGTTGAACAATGAAATCACTTACAGTAACAATAACTTCTCAATCATGCAGACACTTGAATACAGTATCTCACAGGTGATGAATCATGTTTTCACTCTCACTTGCATTGCTGCATTTGCATAAAACCTTGTCTTGTTCAAGTGCATCATGATAAACTTGGATACTTGAATAAAACTTTTCCATGCAAATCCAATTTTTTGTCCTAGTCGACTGCCTAGTGTTAGAAACGACAAAGTCTAAAGTTAATGAGAAGTGCGCTTTACTGTACCTGATCGATAGGCTTCACAAGACGTCAATATGTCACTAGGAGTCGTGGGGATTACTTTTGTATTGCATAAGAATGTAACCATTGACTTGCATTATATGAATCACAGAGCGGTGGGGTTTCTGCAAAATATCTTCTTTATTGTTCTTTTGAAGAATAAAATGTCATATCGGATGGCCTGAGGATGTGTAAAAAACAGCATTTTTTAATTTTTTGGGTGAACTATCTCTTTAAGTGCCAGAGATGGTTTAAAAAAAGAGACCCAATTCTGTTATGTTTAAAGTATTACTCTCCCTCCACACGGGCAGCACAAATCCAAGGAGGGCAAAGAATATGCACACACTGGCTACACTGATTTCTGTTTGCTCTTGCAGATGGATGAACTCTGGGCAGGTAGACGTCTGCAGTGTTCTCCGCTCAGTCACACACACAGCAGTGCAGAATAAAGTGTAAATAAGTATTCATCTGTGTAGTGACCCCTGAGCCCAACACAATGTTCTGACCCAGTGTGGTATTAGGACCCCCGCTCACAAGTGTAAAAGAGAGAAGCACTGAACAATAACATAAAAATAATAAACTATTACTTGGGAGACGTCGGTTTCCAAAACACATTTAATTCACATAAATGTTGATTGATGGAGAACATGAATGATGACTAAAGTCTGTTAAACGAGATTTGTTACACTGCAAAAAAATGACTTTCTTACATTCTTAAATCAAGATGTATTTTCTTGATGAGCAATATAACCTTAGAAAATAGGTTTTTAGACAAAAACTATAGAGTTTAAGTGAATTTGTGCTTAAAACAAGCAAAATTATCTGCCAATGGGGTGAGAAATTTTGCTTGGATTAAGTGTTTAAGAAAAAATAATACTTATTTCAAGATTTTTCTCACCCCATTGGCGGATATTTTAGCTTGTTTTAAGCACAAATTCACTTAAATTGTATAGTTTTGTCTATTTTTGACTTATTTTCTTAGGTCATTTTGCTCATCAAGAAAAAGCATCTTAATTTAAGAATTTTTAGATATTTCTACTGAAAACAAGACCAAAAAAACTAAGTAAGAAAGTATTTTTTTTGCAGTGTAATTTAACTTGCAAATATAGAAGTGCCATAGGCTTACATTGAAGTAGGAACTTAAAATGATATTGAGACTACATTTGCATGCATTTGGCAGGCGCAAGGCGTTCAAAGTGACCTACAGTGCATTTAAGATATACATTTTATCAGTATGTGTGTTCCCTGGGATTTAACCCACAGCCTTTTGTGGTGAGATGCAGAAACTTAAGTTTGGGCTAGGACTTAAAGAGGAAGTTCACTCAAAAATTAAAATAATGTCATTAATGACTCATCCTCATGTCGTTACAAACTCACAAGACCTCTGTTCATCTTCGGAACACAGTTTAAGATGTTTTAGATTTAATCCGAGAGCTTGTTGACCCCTCATTGAAAATCTATGTACGGTATACTGTCCATGTCCAGAGTCATAAAAGTCATAAAAACATCATCAAAGTAGTCCATGTGACATCAGTGGGACAGTTAGAATGTGTTGAAGCATCGAAAATACATTTTGGTCCAAAAATAAAAAAAATTACGACTTTATTCAGCATTGTCTTTTCTTCCGGGACTATTGTGAACTGTGTGCATGAGACTGCAATGACACTGCTGATGTACGACGTTGCTGACGTGTTATCTGGTGCGCCCCAGCTCTTTTTGCGCCTGAGCTTCGTTTACAGTTTGAGGGAGATGCTGAATAAAGATGTAATTTTTGGACCAAATTTTATTTTTGATGCTTCAAAAAATTCTAACTGACCCACTGATGTCACATGGATGGACTACTTTGATGATGCTTTTAATACCTTTATGGACATGGACAGTATACAGTACATAGATTTTCAATGAAGGGTTAGAAAGCTCTCGGACTAAATCTAAAACATCTTAAACTGTGTTCCGAAGATGAACGGAGGTCTTACGTGTTTGGAACGACATGAGGGTGAGTCATTAATGACATTTTTTTAATTTTTGGGTGAACTATCCCTTTAATTTGACTTGGGTAGTAAGCAACCATACAAAATGGCATATAAATGTCCACTCAAATCTCATTAACAATGCCCTGGCAACTTCTCACCAAATCCTTGAACATATATATTTTTATAAACTTTAAATGATACTCATTTTAGGTTACAACGGTGCATTTTTTAAAAAATTCTGATACTGAAATAGTCAGAATAATGACATTATTCTAATCCTAAGCTTTATTTGGATACTTCCATAAAACTTCCTGTTACAGAACTAATGACATCTGTGTATAAACATGCTGAAGTAGAACAAGCATGTGTTTCCGACACAAAGATGTTATTTTCATCATTACATCATAAACATTAAACAACAGATCAAAACACCAAGAGTTAGTTACACAAACATAAAGATCAGAGACAAAAGATGTTCTGGTACAAACTGTTCAAGCTCATCAGATTGTTTATTGTCTACAACCCTTTACAAGTCGTGAGAAAGTACAAAATAAGTTTTGGTGTCAAGGACATTTGTGTTGAAAGATATTGTGAAAGCTCAAAATTCAACCAAAGGGCTGCAAAAACGCAAAAACTGCAGAAAATGCTTTTTAGACCTACTTGGATTTAAATGCATTTTAGTCATTCCAGAATAATTAAACTTGAGCAAGCGTTCAGTACAGTGTAGGCTGATATATGAAGGCTTGTTTGATTTTTCAGACAGTGTGTTGCATCACTCAAACCAGATGCCATGCAGAACCCAATACTATATTTAAATCACATAACAAATCTCCTGATGAATCTCCAGGGATGGTTTTTAGCATGCCTGACACTCAACTGGCTTCAAGAACAAGATAAACTAAAGGCAGATGATGAGAGTGAGGCAAGTGAAGTGAACCAGAAAAATATCTATTTTTGGGTTTGGGGGAAAAAGCCTCATGTTGGTATATTTGCACTGCCTGGACCATTTACAGCAGTTGAATAAAAACAGTAATGTGTGTTTAGCGATGGTGGAAATGAGGCTGAAATGACAGAGATACACATTCAGCCGTGACCCGCTGTCACGACATCCACAGACCTAGATGCCCAACAGACCTTTATATGCTGTACATGCACTTACACATTAAATAAAAACAAGGCAGTGGATGCAATAACTGTTTAGAGAGAGGAGAGAAAGAGATTGTGTGATGTGATATGATATGATGTGATGTCATTTCGAAACTAGCTTTAATGTTGATGCCTTACAATGTGTATCTTCTCAATGTACCGTATAAAGTACAAATATACTACAATAATGATTTAAATTTACTTAGTTGTCACATAAGGAAGCTGAGTATAAAGTTAAATTTATGCATTTGGCAGATGCTTTTATCCAAGGTGACTCACAATGCATTTAAATTGCATTTGATCAGTATGTGTGAGCCCTGCGATTCGAACCCATGACCTTTTGCGCTGTTCATGCAATGCTCTCCCGAGTGAGCAACAGGAATACTAAGAAACAAAGACATATGAGATCAATAGTGCATCTGGAAACAGGCTTGTTTTTTACTTTTAGTTGGTTTTAAACACCTAGCACAAAATCGAAATAAATTAGGATACTTATTTTGTGAATTTGCATCTTTCAAACTTCAGCATTTCAATATTGAACATACATTTATTTAACAATATTGCTTGTGTCAGCAATGTATCAAAGCAATGATCCACTATAGAGGCAGGTACATTACAGTGATTTTTCAGACGCATTCATACATGGAAGAAACTGATTTGCAATGCAGATTACAGATTTAAACAACATAAAGGAAAATGATGTGTCTGCCAAATGCCTAAATGTTAATGATTGTGAAACCAAGCTTGAATCTGTCTGACCTGAATCTGTGCAGCAGAATTTCTCAATTACCGGTGAAGTAAACACTCTGAATATTAAATAAGATGATTTATTCCCTGGATAAAACTCACATACACAAACATACTCGTATACAACATATGGTCTAGTGGCTTATGTATACATTAGTTTCACCATCAGTGAAATATTTGTCTCAAATTGCGATCAATAAAGGTGTTTCTACAGGTGCATGAGTAAAAAGTTAATTTCCTTTATAGTCATTCAGGTGAGGAGTGTTGGTACACACGTGTGCATGAATGTGCAGCACATTTATCAGAATGAGTAATGGTGTGCAGAAGGGTATAGCAGCTATTAAACCCATGCTTTGTTGTATGTATCAGTATTAGGCTACTTTACACTGCAAAAAAATATAAAGTATTTTTGTCTTGTTTTCAGTGAAAATATCTAAAAATTCTAAAAATTAAGATGTATTTTCTTGATGAGCAAAATTACCTGGGAAAATAAGTCTAGTTTTTAGACCAAAAATATCAACTTTAAGTAAATTAGTGCTTAAAACAAGCAAAACAATCTGCCAAAGAAAAAAATTTCTTGAAATAGGTTTACTTCTTTCATAAACACTTAATTTAAGAACATTTTTCTTATTTCATTGGCAGATTTATTTGCTTCTTTCTTTGCTTGTTTTAAGCACAAATTCTCGCTTAAAAATTAGACTTATTTTCCTAGGTCATTTTGCTCATCAAGAAAATACATTTTACAGCGAGGAAAATGAGTATTTGACACATCAGCATTTTTATCAGTAAGGGGATTTCTAAGTGGGCTATTGACACAAAATGTCCACCAGATGTAGCCATCAAGCCAACCACTGAACATCTAAGTATACAAGTTGAGTCACAATAAATACAGTGAAATGACACAGGGAATAAGCACCGAACACACTATATTTAATACTTTGTAGAAAAGCCTTTGTTGGTGATTACAGCTTCTAGACGCCTCTTGTATGGAGAGACCAGTCGTCTGCACTGCTCATGAGTGATTCTTGCTAATTCTTCCACACAATTGGTATTTAAATCTTAATGGTTCCTTTGGCCTATTTTATGAACTTTGATCTGTAATTCTCTCTATAGATTTTCTATGGGATTTAGGTCAGGTAATTGACTGGGCCATTCAAGCAACTTGATTTTCTTTCTTTGATACCACTACATTGTTTCCTTGGCCTTGTCTTTGGGATCATTGTCTTTCTGGATTGTCCACCCTCTTTTCATTTTCAGCTTTCTGTTAGATGGCAGCAGATTTTTATCCAGAATGTACATTTCCCCATTCATCCTGCCTTCAATAATATGAAGTCTGCCAGTACCCCTTGCTGAAAAACAGCCCCAAACCATGATGCTTCCACCCCCAAACTTAACTGTTGGTATAGTCTTCTTGGGGTGGTGGCCAGTGCCATTTCTTCTACAAACATTGTGTGTAGATTGATGTAGTTCAATTTTGCTTCCATCTGACCATACTATAGTCTTCCAATAATCCAAAGGCCTCTCCAAATGCTCTTTCACAATCTTTAACCGAGCCTCAGCATGCTTTTTGTTCAGCAATGAAGTCTTGCATGGGGAGCATGCATGGATGCCATGGCGGTTCAGTGCATTGCTTATAGTTTTCTTTGAAACAACAGTACCTGCTGATGCAAGGTCTTCTTGAAGTTCTGCCCGAGTGGTTCTTGGCTCTCCTGATTATTCTTTGGACTCATCTGACAGGGATCTTACGTGAACGTTGCCGGTTTATGGTGAAGTGATGCTCTTTCTATTTTTCGGATAATGTCCCCCACAGTGCTCACAGGAACATTCAGCATTCTGGAAATGTGCCTATAACCATTCCCATCAAAATGCTTTTCAACGATAAGATTGCGAAGATCTTGAGAGAAGTCTTTCCTGTGTGTCTCTGGGTAATGAGAAGCCTTTATACGTCATCAATTAGGACTAAAGCAGCTTATATCAATTAGTACTAATAGGGGGAAAGGTTTCTCTATCAATACTGACAGATTTCAGGTGATATCCTGGCTTTCTATGCCATTTTGCACCTTGTTCTCTTCATGTGTTGAATACTTATTCCCTGTGTCATTTCACTTTATTTATTATGACTCAACTTGTATACTTAAATGTTCTGATTTCTTTATATGAATTCAATATTTGGCTTGATGGCTACATCTGGTGGAAAGTTTGTGTCAATAGCCCACTTAGAAATCCTCTTACTGATAAAAATGCTGATGTGTCAAATATTTATTTTCCTGCTGTAATTGAGAATTTTTGGATATTTGTACTGAAAACAAGACAAAAATACAAAGTCCTTTTTTGCAGTGTACAGCCAAGAGCTACTGTGCTGTCTAATACCTACATAGGCAGCTGCCTTCTTAGATAGCATCCTAAATAAATGTACATTCAAACTGTCTGATTTGAACCACTGGGTCAATAAAAGGTTTTGTCTCAAATACACCTGTCCTATTTAGATGTAGGAATAGGAAATTTCCAACATGACACTGATTAATGTACAATAAACATGTACAATAAACATTTTTATGACATTGAACAGTTTTTGAAGGTAAAATCAATTTAGCTTAGAAGCAAACCTTAGCTAAGTTTAATTTCTAAGGCTTTGCATTATAAAAGCATAATATAGTGCCAACTTGCATTGCCTTTCAGAAAAAGATAAATAGTTCACATATTTATACATTTTGCAGAAACTTTTATCCCAAGAAATGTTAAGTGCATTCAAGCAGCACATCATCATGTTTTTACTGGGAAAGCAATATTATTGAAAAATTAACATTTTTACTGAGCTACTCTGCCTGAATAATACCAAAGATATTGGATATAAAAAGATTGAGCACTCCTATTACAGCGGACAATGCAACGGTCGGTATGGCCGCTCTGGTGACAGAAGTCCCGCCTTCTATAAGAACCAATCATTAATCGCTAAATGCTGATGATTTACTGTTGGGATGGGCTCTGTACAGAGTTGTGTGAGGCACTTGCCTGCATGTGCACAATAGCCAAAACAACCCCAAATAAAGGTGTTTTTAGCACAATTGAGCTTAAGAAACTTACATTTATGGTACAGTTGATGCCAGGTTTAATTGTTGTTTGCACATGATTTTAGAGATATCTGTCTTTCCCCATTCAAGTAGATAAGACTATAGCCTTATCTACATACTGGCACAAATTCCCTAAAGGGACTAACAGTACCGCATCTAATTAAATGGCAGAGAAATAATACGGTACAATGGCCGTAACAAACTTTAGCACTCACCAAAACCGAGCTACCTTATTATTTCTGTTCCATTAACCTGCAGTGTAAAAAAAAATCCGTAAAAAAACGGTAAATCTCTGGCAGCAAAGTCGCCAGAGAAATTCCGTCAAATTACGGTAAAAAATGTTTTTTCAAAATTACATACAAAAACCGTAAAAATAAAGAGAATCTTTACAGTCCTAATCCATTAAATTACAGAATATTACTGTTAATAATTGTTATAAAACTGTAGAAAAATAAATAGATAAATTACGTGAAAATACATGAAATACTACTTTTCAGGTCAATCCCTGTAAATATATGGCTTTTATTAGTTATTTTATTAAATTGCTCTGTATTTATACAGTAATATTATTTTAAAATACAGTTTATCTTTGTAAAATAACAAAAAAAAAAAACACCTGTATAAAAACGTATTAAGTATGTGAAAATACATGAAGTAAACACTGCAAAAAAAATGATTTTCAAGAAAAAAAACGTAGTATTTTTGTCTTGTTTTCAGTAAAAAATATCTAAAAATTCCCAAAGTAAGATGCTTTTTCTTGATGAGCAAAATGACCCAACAAAATAAGTCTAGTTTTTAGACCAGAAATATCAAATTTAAGTGATTTTGTGCATAAAACAAGCCAAAAAAAATATCTGCCAATGGGGTAAACAAATTTTTCTTGAATTTAGTGTTTAAGAAAAATGTTCAAGAGTTTTTTGCTTAGCCCATTGGCAGATTTTTTGCTTGTTTTATGCACAAAATCACTTAAATTTGATATTTTTGGTCTAAAAACTAGACCTATTTTCTTGGGTAATTTTGCTCATCAAGAAAAAGCATCTTAATTTAAGAATTTTTAGATATTTTTACTGAAAACAAGACAAAAATTTACTTACTTAATATTTTTGTCTTGTTTTAAATCAAGATGCAGTTTCTTGATGAGCAAAATTACCTAAGAAAATAGTTTAGTTTTTAGACAAAAAAAATCTATTTAAGTGAATTTGTGCATAAAACAAGCAAAATGTCTGCCAACTTTTTTCTTAAACACTTCATTAAAAAAAAATTCTAGAAAAAAATTAGCCTGGGTGCCAGCCGATCTTAGCCCCGCCCACCACGATTTGAAATACGGGGAAGATCGGTCTGGGGATTCACCGTTGAGGAGCTACTATGAGAATATCAAAACAGGCCGACGAATCAAATTGTGAGGGCGGGCTTTATACGATGATTGACAGATAAACGACAGTAACGTAATGAACAACGTCACCAAAGAGCGCGTGTGTTGAATGGCTGCCGCTGTAGAGTTCAGATGTGTGGATTCTGACATTGAGTCTGTTCTAAAAGATATCGACAGAGCATTGATTTTAAAAGAGGAACAGAGAAACGCGAGCAGGGCATTTGTTTATGTTTTTGCCGTCCTTCCTATGGGATTCGGCAAAGGTTGGTCGCAACTGAAATGGACAACCTTATCATGGCGATGCAACTCTGCGTGCACGACGAGATGGATATGGATATAATTAGCGGTCGTTGCCAGCTTCTTTTCGGAAGCCCGGAGTCGTGGTTGCTGAATAAGTGGAGAGACATGCTAGGCTCCAATATTTTCAAGCCAACGTAGGGTATCGTCGTGGATGAAGTTCACCTAACGTACAAATGGTAAGAGATAGTCATACTCCATGACTTAGTAAATACTTCATGTTGTGATATAAACGAAATGTTGTAAACATAGTAGGTGTTGATGTACATTCGCTAACTCAGACTTAGTATAATCACAATGTTAGTGTCATTGTAGCGAAATATCTATGGAAATAACTAGCAGTTCGGTCAGGCTGCAAAGACGTAATTTCAACATACACTCCGTTGCTCTGATTGGTCGTAGGTCTATCCAATTGAGTGCAGAGGCATTTTTCGGTTGAGACACGCCTCATAATTATAGCTCAATGGAGCGGTATCAGACTCAAATTCTGACTAGAATTGAGTATGACAACGTCAGGCTAGAAAAAAATAGCTTAACTCATTAACATATTTATTTGCTTGTTTTTAGCACAAAATCACGTTAATTTGATATTTATGTCTAAAAACTAGAATTATTTTCTTAGGTCATTTTGCTTCTTGATTTAAGAATTTTTAGAAATTTGTACTTTTATAACAAGACAAAAATACTATGTAAGAAAGTTTTTGCAGTGTATTATTCAGCAATAGTATAAAGTACAGTAAGTGCTTGCTTCATGGCTCTATTTGTGAAAAACAATGAAAGATGTAGCTCAAGTCTAAGCTGATCTCTGGTTCAGTATGTTCAATAAGTGTAACATTAGTATTCAGAGCCGCTTGTGTTCAGGCTCATAAGCTTGTGTCAGCTCAAGATAACGCCTGTATATTTCTCCGGTAACGTTTCTAGTGGATTCAGCAAGAAGTTGTTTTTCATTATTGCTTGAGGGTTTTATCAGCAGAACTGATGCTCTGAGCAGAAAAGCTCTTAGAGCTTAATCTCTGATCTTTCTATAAAACAGCAAATCTGGACAAAGAGCTCGTCCTTGCAGCTTCTGTGCATGAAATGAAGTATCACAGTCAACGCAATAAACCAAGGTCTATGACAAATGTAACCAATACATATTTCTCTACTTCCCACATTTAGTAGGCCTACTGTATACAGTACGCTATTTAACACAGTGGTTCTCATACTTTTTTACTTAGGCCCCCCCAAAAAGGCACCATACTGCCCAAAAAAACATTTGAAGGCCCCCCATTCACTCTATACCTAACCAATAGAACGTTCTAGAGCTTAGCATTACTAGACAAATGTATATTCATAACAAAAACAATAAGAAATAGTTGTTTTATCTTATTTTAAGTCTTGTTTTGAATAATTTTAAGTATCTTAAGGCTTCCTTGGAAATCCGTTGAGGTCCCGTGTGGGCTCCGGCCCCCTGGTTGAGAAACACTAATTTAACAGAAAGTAATTCTGGACAAGCTTAATATAAAAGCTGGGCAAAGCCGTCTGTTAATTAAAAGAGTGTACGTGCTTTATATATGAACCCCAAAATTGCATTCACTTAAATGAATGCATATCCTTAACTTATCCGGTTTATATTTGTTTCTTGGAAATCCTACAACATTTCTGGTTAGATCATCTTTAATCTCTTTGACTACCTGTCCTGGAATATGAAGGATTAGCTACACTGACCCTAATTAAAATCACAGATTAAGCTGGATTCAGCTAGGTTTCCATTAAAAATGTATGTTTAAATTGGACTTTCTATTAAAACAGTCTTTGTTATGGAAATTAAAGAAGTTTGGAGGTCTACTAGCACCATCAACACCACACAGAAACACTTTCTGTTCAACACCGAATTCAATACAGTCTGTTGACAGCACGAGTATGTGTGTGGCATTAAATTTTCACAGTCAATAAGTTTTGACTCATTTATAATAAATACTCTTTATTAGAACACCTCCACGAAAAGTTTATTAAAGCATATGCATTATTTAAAATCAATAAAAATCATGATTCTTTTCCCAGTATAGATATCCAGACAGCAGACAACTCCGTGCCGTATGCACACCGGATCCGCACCAAAGTCAGCAGCTCCAGTGCAGATCCGGCCCAGAGTCATTTGCTTTAAACCCTGTAGAGTCAATTGCAGGATAACCTGCAGATGTAAATCTTTAAGTGGAGTTTTCACAATTTACCGGTCTTGTGTGTTCCTGTTCATATTAAGGTCAAATGGAAAGATTATATCTAACTTTATACAAACGTGTTCGGTAAGTGATTCTATCACATTAGTGTTAACAGATAAGATGTTTAAGCCTTGTGACAGTGTGAATGTTTAACTGCCTAGCCGTCTGTATTTCCATCATCCTTAATGGAACGTGGATTTATCAAATGGGTCTAAAACATTTTCTGTGGTAATCAACATTTTGCCACAAAAACTAAAGGTATTTTAAAACAGATTCAACAAAGAGATCAGCTCATAAATCATGTATGCTGTTTTGGATTAAAAGTACCTGGTGTCCAATCCATATCCAAGTCTGTAATAAGTGATGATTATTTTACAGACAGAGCTCAGCTTCAAACAATGCGACACAGTGAACCTCTCTACTATAATAGCAAATGATGACATACAATAAAATCATATTAGATGATAAAAACAATAAAAAATCAATTTTCATACCGATATGTAAATATACACAAAAATAAATAATATAGCTAACACATTACATTACAGATTTCATTATGTAACTTTTAGAACTGAGAAACTCCATGTATTAATCAGACTTACACGAGTCACGTTTCTTGGAAAGCTCCATGCTGTTATTCATTATGTTCACGTGAAGGAAGCCCAGACCCCATGAGAAGAGTCCATATTGGATAGTTGGTGCTGGTGTCTGTATCATGTCGAGACCTCCCTCCAGCTCTCCTCTCTCTCTTTCTCTCTATCTTTTCATTTAGGCAAACACACACACGTCTTCAATCTGCATGAACTTCTTTCCTAAGTGCTATCGGATCAAGGGGATGAGGTCTCTGTTTGTGTGTCCATAAAAGCACAATCTGCACTTAATTAGTGAGCTGCCCACCACGTCGGCCCTCACATGAGTCGCTGTTCATTTACTTCTCTATGTGATGTTTGCGTTCAATGACTTTGCAAAGTTCAGAATGCATTATTAAGTGCTTATTAAATATTGCAGTTCAGCACGGTTACTTTCCGTCACGGCCTGATAAAATCAAGTGTTTCACCTCTTTAAAGCTGCAATCTCTCTCTATCACGGTTTGAAACACAAAATTGCAGGTTACTTTATGTATTTATGTTTATTAAAAAAAAACTATTTCCTGCAAAATCTAATAGCTCAACTTATACCAGCCTGATCTCATACATGATTCGTATGTATTTTACAAGTTGGCTAATTTGTATGAATTCATAGAAATTGAATCGTACAAATTGCACGAGCCGCGGGAAACGCACGAGTTGAAATATTTGCACTTTGGCGGAAAAATGCATCATGTTAATTAATCAGGAGCTTGCTCTAGTAGTGACTTGATTATAGAAAGCGAGCGAAGTTGCATTTTCAGCATGGAAATTGTTTAATTTTTTTAAGACAACGAGTTTCTACATATTTTAAAGTAAAGACAACTAAAAATTTTTAGAGTGTGGATATAGTTTTTTAGGCATACACGAACGTACGCGCACTGTTAAATAAACAACCTTGTTAAGCATAAAGTTAATTTGACTCTTACAGTACATGTGTGCTGACGCATACACATTGCGACAAATTGCAATACATTTTTTGGCCTACATACAACATATTTCTGTATGCGCAGAGGTAAACTACACTGTAAAAAGTAAAAAGTTGGATTAACGTCATACATATAAGTTAAAAAAATTTTTTTTTGAAAAAATTGAAAACAGTTGATTCAACTTTTTACTTTTTACAGTATACACGTACAATGTATGCAAGGTTTTTAAAAATCCAGTGGTGTGAATTTTTTCATGTCAAAAATTGGGTCACGTCGAATTGTACATGTACTCTCTTGTATGCACAAAAAAGGACTATACTTCGGTCTTACTGTGGGTTCACACCAGCCGTGCTTGAGGCGTCAAATTCGCGTAGTTTTCTGCTTGAACATTTTGAGTTTACTCGATTCATTTGCACATGAAATTCTAGTCAATGAGACATTCACACGGAAATGGGAGGGGCTTCTGCGACTCCACTCGCTTCCTGTAATCACGTCACTACTAGAGCAAGCTCCTGATTGGTTAACGTGGCTCGTTTTTCCACAAAAGTTCAAATTTTTTAGATTTTGTTTTAACTTTAGCGCGGCAGACGCGATTCCGCCTCATTCGCCCGTCTAGTTTGCGCAAATGGCGCGAATTGAGCGTTTCCCATGGCAATGCTCAAATCGCGTCATTCGCGCGAACTAGACGGGTGAATGAGGCGGAATCGGCTCTGTCGCGCTAAAGTTGAAAAAATTCATTGACTTAACAATGAAATCACTCGCGCTTGAGGCCTCTAACGCGGCTGGTCTGAACGCAGCATTAAAGGCTCTCTAAGCGAATCTGCGAGACGTTAGTTATTGTTGACGTTTGAAACTGTTTTCAAACAGACGGAGCTAACTCCTCCCCCTCCCCCTCCCTTCCGTGCTTTCATGAACGCGCCCAACCCCCACCCCCAAATCCTTTTTGTCGTTTATTGGCTGGAATACTTTGTTTTGTTTTGTGATGCTAGGTTTGGCCACTATGTTGATATTGCCGTTTGTGAAGCCTGGGCTGTCTACAGAGATCGCGTTTTTTACAGTTTGATCAGCGGACAGGCAGCAAGCAGATAGTGAGGAGATGTTTCCGATATGTAACAAAAAATGTTTTATGGTCTAAAACGCTTCAATTCGCTTAGAGCACCTTTAAGCCACCTTGTAAAATATGCACAAATTGCCATGAGATTGCAATTGTATAAGCTTAAGGGATTTTTTAATTGTTGAAGTAATTGTTCAGTAAATATTTACTTTTTTTTTAAGTTACTGATTGCATATACATTAGAAATATGTGACAATTATGGAAGTACAATGCATTGCAACTAACTTTTATATGCTACGGTATGATGAAAATTGCAAAACCTCAGAAAATCCACACACAAAAAAAAACTTTTGCATAACTACTGTATTATAACCATATCCCTTTGGGGAGGATGAAGTTTTATTGCAATTTAATCCATTAAAAATAAAACATTTTTACATGTGCAGTGTCCTGAAGCTACAGCTTAGATTTTTACTTCGACAGAAAACAATATTTTCTCTAAAAACACCATCTGGTCCCTCATTGGAATCAAGCACGAGAACTTATGCAATAGAAAAGTGATTTTTTTAATATGTTTAATTAAAAACATAAGGCATGGTGGGATAGCCCTGAGTTATGGTGTTTGTGTCATTCAGACGCTATCTGTCGATGCACACGCTCTTTAAAACTGCTGATTCAGTACGATTCACATACTGTAGCTGGGCTCATTAAAATCTTATTATGTGACTACAGGACAAAGCAATAATCGCTCAAAATATTTTGAACCCAACTAGATTTCAAAAAGACGTGAAGCTTCACTGACTCTGAAAATATTGGGATGAATAAAATTTGATTGATTTGCTGAATATGTGCATTTGGAATCTGAATAAGCACCACAAAGACTTTGTTCCAAAACATAGTGAGCCGTCTTTCTGTCCACTGCTCACATACAGTAGACAGATGATGTGCAACACATCACATTTCCAGCAGCTCATTATAACAACTCCTCCGTATAACAAGCACACCTAATGGAAAGCACACAGGGATTAGCAAGACACTGAATATTTAATACTCAAGAGTCCGATTTAAATTCAGAACTTAATTTGAACCTTATTTGAATAGTTCTCACACTTCACTGAGAATCTGTTTTTAGGTTGTTGCTATGCATTCTGGGATTACCTTCTCTGAGAAGATTTGTACATTTTGGAAATTTTTTTGTCAGTAAAGCCTTTGTGTCAGTAAAGTGCCAAAATACAGCCCACCAGGTTTTGGAACAGAGATCGGTAAACTGTTGTGAAACTAAAGGCACCGCTGGTTTATTTTAAATAGATTACAGTTGTTATAGCGGTGTGCTGTTGCATCTTTCTAGTCCTCGAAGTCTAAACACTCTCGGTTCAATTTCCTCAGGCAGGAACAGTGCCGGGTTGTCATAACCTTGTTCTACCTTACACTTGGAAATTGACAATTCTGGCCTGATATCTGAGGTCACGACAACCGCATCTGGGTCAGACGTATTGATGTTGATTCGTGCCGGGCTGCAGCACAACGCCGTCGCTCTGGTGATAAGTTTGTCGACTGGTTTGAGCGAGCGCATCCACTGTGGCAGGAAGTCCCAGTTGCGCAGTGTCTTTGGCAGGTGTGCGGGACTGTGGGACTGCATGAGGTTGACTAGGAGGATGAAGGTCATGACCGCGACAAATGGTGCTCCGACACCGACCATGGCCTGCCAGCCTGCCAGAGAAAAGCCGAACACGAGCAATGGCAGCAACAGAAAACAGACCAGCAGGTAGAGTACGGCAAACCAGCGGTACTTTGCGGTGCGTTCGCCCAGCGCGGACGCCATGCGGATGGGCAGTCGAGTGATGGGGACTGGATACCACAGCATAATTCCAAAAATATTGAAGTAGAAATGACACAAGGCAATCTAAAGAGGAAATGAAAGTACAAAATCAAACCTGTCATGACGGCAAGGGTATCAAGGGTTCAGAAGTACATAAATTGTCACCGGCGATACCCTTTAAAAAGGTCTTAAGGTACAGATATGTATTTTTGAAGTACCATTATGTACCTTTGAGGTACTAAAATGCACCGTTAAAGGCGCTTTTCCATTGCATAGTACCCCTTGGTTTGGTTTTAACTTTTCCATCGAGTTTAGTAACACTTTGGAGTGGGAGGGATTATAGGCGTGTCATTATATTTGCGCTGCCTACTGCTGTGACATCACACAAGTGAGAGCATCGCTGTACATTCCCATCCATTAATTTATTTCTCAGTCTGCCACAAAATTAAAATTGACCACCACAAATAGATGTTTGCACATCGCGTTTATCACTACCTCTGTCTCACATGACAGTATCTGTACAAACACCTGTGGCATCAGTCGACGCGCTCCGCTGAGGCTCATTTAAGTTGCATTTAAGCATATATGCGGACGTGCGCCTCGCGAATGTGCCACCACAAACTGCAAGTCTGGAAAAAAACTCTTATGGTGTTCCTGATTTTCAACCTGTGGGTGTTTCTCATCGCTAAAAGGGAGTTACAGGAAAGCACAGATGACAACAGGTTTACTAGAGACAGCGCAAGCTAGCATGAAGGTAAAGCTAATCATTTGGGTGATTCTCACGAAACCATTGAAACTCCACGGCACTAATGATTTTAGCTTTAAAATGTGTAATATAGTAACAATAAAAAGCATCAGAATTA
Organism: Misgurnus anguillicaudatus; assembly: GCF_027580225.2. Classification (NCBI taxonomy): domain Eukaryota; kingdom Metazoa; phylum Chordata; class Actinopteri; order Cypriniformes; family Cobitidae; genus Misgurnus; species Misgurnus anguillicaudatus. The sequence goes on along the minus strand of NC_073352.2, from coordinate 27,279,290 downwards.
ACACAATACTGCGTTCTACCTTGCACAATCAACATAAGAATTTATAATTGTAAATTTTATCTCATTTTCTGCTGAAATTCTCATTACCGCAATGTGTCCGGCTGTGTTTGAACATGCTTTATGTTGTAATTTAATCAAATTAACACAAAAATATTAAGAAAAAAGAATAAATGGATGTTTTGCTAGACTACTTTAGATGACAGAAAAAATATTTACTGAATATTCATGTATAATAATAATGAAGAAAAATTAGGAAAATGATGTGTCCATGCCTGATGTTCTCATCCTCCGCAACACTTTTTGAGAACAGTTTAAGCACACATACAGAATTTTAATAAAGTTTGATTTTGAGTGACCAAGCACTTGGACCAGTTACTTCAAGATGGCTACCAGGTAAGATCATTTTTTTACAGTTAATTTGAAATATTGTCTTGTCAGAATGCTTACACGACATTTTGATTATCATTACCGCAACAGATGCTTATTAAATGTTAATTTAATTAATAGAAGCATAATACTTTGATTTTAAATGCATGTGCAGAATCTCCAAATTATGTTCTTTCAGGTTTGTCATGTCATTTTGAAAATATGACTGTTGCGGTAATGAGATTTTTTAGGACTAATTTTTTTAAATTATGTTACAAAAAGTGTTAAATGATAAGTAAAAGTTTTTAAATTAATGTTCCCATTTACTCCAGACTTTGTTTTTCAATGTCTGGTGGGAAAAAAAGTAAATTTAAGCAATTTTTACATTTTCATGCTTGACATTTTTAAAACCAAGTTTTCGTGAGAATCACCCATTTACATTATAGCGATGATGCTGGTAGTGATGATTCTCTCAGACCAATCAGTGATCTACAGTATTTTCACTTCACGTTTTGGTATCAGCTCGGGTCGCTTGGAACCCAACTGAGGGGGTACTAACAAAAGTATTGGGTGCTACGTACTGCACCCAATGGAAAGCTCCCAAAAGTAAGCTGACCCGACCCAAACCGTGGGGTACTATGCACCATTAGGTACAAAGCTCTACTTTTTGAAAGGGTACCACCCCAGTGACAGCTTTTGTGCAGTACTTCATTTCTGACTGTGTGGTTCGGAGTAATTTTTAATACATTACTATGCAGTTGCTAAGGTGTTCTTAATGGTTGTCCGGCTAGCGAATAAATCAGTTAATAGGATCAATTACGAACAGTAATGGCACACCTGTCCCCAACAAGCAGCATGATTTTATGATAACACCAATGGAGCATAATGAGGGTTCAAAGCTCCAAGCAAAAAAGTCATGATGCTTTCTACAGTATAGCACTAAACATTCGTCAACAAGCACATATAAATTCGCAAAAACCTTTTTGCTGAAATTGATTTAATCTTTTTGGCAGTTCAGTGTGAAATTAAAGTTCCTCTTACAGAAGCTCTCTAAAATTGCTTTCTAAATATCTTTCATGCCATCTTTTATCTCCCTGGCATCCGTACCTGGCACGCAGCAGGAAGCTTCTCTCTGGGGCTGGCGAGAGCTGCGAGGATGGCAGTGGTGGTTGTGCCAATGTTGGAACCCAAGGTCAAAGGGTACGCCCTGTTTAGACTGATCACACCAATGCCTGCAGGGGTCATGGGTAAAGGGTTTAAAGACTGAAATACAGTGTATATAAACATTTCATTTGTCCTTCTTTGGTTATTTTGTCAGTATATACAGTGTTGGGGAAAGTTACTTTTAAAAGTAATGCATTACAATATTAAGTTACTCCCCCAAAAAAGACACTAAATGCATTACTTAGTTACTTTTCATGGAAAGTAATGCTTACGTTACTTTTTTAGTTACTTTTGCGTTACTTTTTCTTGGCTGAGGCTTGATCTCTTTCAGGCCTTGCAGGTGTTTTTATGACTGAAAAGTTCTGCATTCAGAAATTGCATATTTTTTTGATCACAAAAATGTTTCTGACTCAAACTGTGCCCACACAGGCGTGTACGCATAAAGTGCATAACGTGACTACGTTTAGTTTAATTCAGTACATAATTTTTTAATCAAATTAATTAAACTAAAAAAGTAACTTGCATTACTTTTTTGAAAAAGTAACTCAAATATTAATGTGTACATTTAAAAAGTAATGCATTACTTTACTTGTTACTTCATAAAAATATTATTATTACGTAATGCACGTTACTTGTACTTGCGTTACCCATAACACTGGTTATATAGAATTCTCTAGGGGGCTAGTTGTCACATTTAACTTCAGTAATGTTAATGTTTATCATTTAGCCAAATATTATTCTTTCATGGCATTGTGAAGCATCTTAATTTTTAAGAGTAGACACACAAATGGCAAGAGATTGCAAGCAGACCACATTAATCCAAAAGTTTCTTCATAATAAATCAGAAAAATTTGGCACTGAGGTTAATGGGCTGTCGTACCTTCGTCAGTGCTGATGGCTGTTTAACTCTCATTCACACAATGAATGATATTGACACTTAAACTCCTCGAGCTCTTAAATAAATGATGATCTCAAAAGTAATCTCAATGTCACAGAGGGAATTCCATTGGATGAAAAGTTAATCATTAGCATAATCATGTGGCATTCGATGAATTATGAACCAGATGGGACAGAGTAAATTAATAATGAAATCATTTAACGGGGAGGCACCCTCATTTAGTCTAATCTTACAACGGTGAAATAACAGTTAATATTTAACTATAAGTAACTAATGTAAACCAGGAGCTCCCTGATGGATACTGTAGTGAAGCTGTACAAATATTTGTTCACTTTAAAGTGTACACCAAAAATTAAAGTTTAATCTTAACTGCTGATTATTGTTTGTGAATTTATAGCAAAACAAACTGTTAAATCATCAAACGTGGTTTCATTAAATCATAACTCTTCAGTTTTTATTGCGAGTACAGAACGGTCTAAACCAGCATCAGTCTTTGAACTCTCGATATAACCTTGTAAAGCTTTTAGTTTTTGACCGCACATAAAGATCTGTTTAGTTTTCATAACCACGTTTAACCGTGACAACAACATTCTCTTGACAGGTTTTTAAAAGCTGTCTGAAAGATTACTTCATTGACATGTTAAAAACATTTTTCTTTGGAGTCACACCATGTATACCACAGTGTCATTGTTTCCTACATTGACCGTTTCTTTTGCTTTTATTTTGGCCTGTGTGCACACAAATGTCGCTGACATTATGAAGGTGTTTTTGAGTAATACCTCTAAATTGAATGCTGTTCTCTTGCTCTACATGTCATGCAACGTGGTAGGGTGATTTTGAATAACATTTTCTGTTATAGTCCATGATTAGAGACTGACCTATAAGTGGAGTCATAGCAGATGTAAAGACAGAACTGCTCTGGATGATAAAGGTCATTCCAGCACCCATTAACATCGCCAGATATCCTGACAGCCAGCCGAGAGGGTAGGGAAAATCTGTGTTGATGAAAAACTATTTGTAAAGCTTCCTATCAGGGGCACATCAGTAATAACAACGACTGGCTGTTTACTTGCACATTAGCATTCAGATACAGGTCCACACTAAATCTTGACTTTTTTAAACCTAAAACAAACAGTTAGCATGATTTTAAATATTTAAGAATGTAAGAATTTTTTAGCAGAATATCTGGGTGAAATGTCAAGTAATTGGTGAGAGTGAACATGTTAACTTCTTTGTACAAAGGTCAGATTTTACAAGATGCTCTTTGGAAATCACGCTGGCATTGCACGGATCATTAGGTTTTGTATAACCTGGCGAAGTCCATGCCAGCGTGTGAGCATGCAGTTGTTAAAGCAAAAGAAGGCTGTAGCAAATACTGAGCCATTTTGAAATACACATACCGTTTCCATATTAATAAAACATATCAATAAATAGTTATGATAATATGTGTAATAAAACAACTTGTTAAATGTTACATTACACTGTCAGAGAACATTGTCCCTAGCTGTCACAAGGGCGGTACCCTTTCAAAGGTCCTGATCATTTATTGTATATGTACAGATACAGTATGTATACATTTGGTACCAATGTGTACCTCTGACAATATGAACTCTTTAGATACAATTTTTTTTTTTTTTTGAAAGAGTAACGCCTCAATGACAGATAGAGAAATAAAAAAAGGACATAAGTCTCAGACTTTTGGACCTCACTGTATGTATTAGTCAATTATTAAATACTTAAAAATGCTGATGAAGAAATTTTATGTAATGTATGTCCATCTGCCCCTGCCCGAACTGTCCTTTTTTTTGTTGAAAACTAAAATATGGTCACCCTACACCTCCAACATGATTGCCCAGGTTGCCCGCACAGGGTCTGTGAGTTGCCTGCCAAAGCACATTCTATTAATAGCCTCAATTTTAATATTTATTTATTACATATTTTTATATTAGCTTAGCTTCTTTTATGTATGTTAAAAACATATAAAAAAGTTTTGAGTAGACTATATCAAAAAAGTAGCCCTATGGATTGTTTTATCCATTGTGGTAGCCCTTGCTCACAAAAAGGTTGCCTACACTGCCCTACACTTTAAAAAGTGAAAGGTTGGGTCTCTTATTTCAAATTAAAATTTTCACCTAAACTGAAATTAAAGTGAAATTTTAACTTGAATGAACTTAAATTTATTTAATTGTTACCAATTGAACTATTTTTTTGTGGAACCAAATTTTCACTTTTTTTAATGATCTTAAACTTAGAATTAAAATTAAACAAAGCATATTAAAATATACAATGTATTGCTGTTGGTTAAAGGTACAGCGTGTAATTTTTAGAAGGATCTCTTGACAGAAATGCAAAATAATATCAAGGGTGTATAAAGACCTTTCATAATGAACCGTTATGTGTTTATTGCCTTAGAATGAGACGTTTTATCTACATACACAGAGGGTCCCCTTACATGAAAGCCGCCATTTTGTGCAGCCATGAAGCCCTTAACAGACAAACTTTTTTACTAAGTTGTCTCCAACGATGACATGTTTGTCTGGTGGCGGCTACCGTAGCTTCTCTATGCGTTTCAAAAGCAAGAGGTGAGTAGTGGACTGAGCCATTGGTTGCAATTCACAACCTTACCACTAGATGCCACTAAAATTTACACACTGCACCTTTAATACCCTTAATTTTCTGAGGCTTGTTTGCACAAAATTTATGTTGAATAATGTATTTAAAACAAATGTCATAAAACTGGAGCTTCGTTGCACCATCTCATGCCCCCATTTGAGATCCACCAGCCTAATGCATGAAAACATTAAATTATAAATTCTATACATTTTATTCTATTTTTAATAGAATTTTAAACTGTAGTTATTTTAACATACATGCTGCGTACATCCACAATGTTCACAGTGAATATTATAGTAAAACCACCCTGGTAGCCCAGTGGCTACTGACCTGTGTTGATGACCCGTTCAATGACTTTTGCGACTTGACCTTTTAGGAGTGAATTCAGGACTTTGACAATCATCAGCAGGCAGGTGCACAGTACCATCAGAGAGCAGGCCAATAAAATAAGTCCCACAGTCAGGTCTGACAAACCCGAGTCCACAAACAGATGCCTGCCTGTGGAAACCAGAAAAATAAGCAGGAATATGCTGGGTCAAATGAAATTTAAACAGATTGATTATCATAATTTCTACTAATTTATCTATTTGTCAGTGCTAATATACAGTAGTTCAAATTTGTTTATTCCCTGCAATCAAAAGCTGTCGGTGGGGCGGTACCCTTTCAAAAAAAAAAACATCTTTGTACCTAAAGGGTCCATTTTTAATATTAATATTATTAATTTAGTATCCAATATTAAAAGCATAATTAATGAGAAATGTATGTTTTTTATGCAGATAAAGAAGTTTGACTTTCTTACAAAGAGTTTTTAGCTGTTTATATCAAATAAGTATTGCAATTTTTCGATATCAAACTGACATTTCTCTGTGTTGATCTTCGAGGTGATATTCTGTGTGATCCAAGTGATATCACTGTCTTTCCCACAATGCAATTCAGCGGAGCAGTTCCTGGAAGTCGCTGTCACATTTACTGAAGACTAAATAAAGAAAGCAATGTTCTCAAAAACCTTCACAGAATGACAGAGGAAGAATTTATTTCTGTATGAATGGTGAAAAGTTTCCTTAAGGGAACAAGAACAGATTTGGAGGGTAAACATTAGTATTGTATTGTCGTTTGGAGTTTATAATGAGTGCCAAAGCGACAAACAGCACAGAGAAGTTTTACTTTCCCAATGCTCTATAAGCAAAATGCTGCAGCTCTTAGTTACAGCGACTAACTTAACCTGTCAAGAATATGTTAAAGTCATATTTCAAAAAGTTTTGAATTTACAAAAAACCTGGGCACATCACCCATCTCCATATGTTAATACCGAAATGCAATTTTAATTTTGTCTTTTGGTTTTGTGGAAAACTGGGACCTTGGCATGTTTTCGTATTCACCCATAAACTCAGTGCTCATCTCATGTAAACATTTGATCTTTTTCAAGAAAAAGCAGCTGTATTTTCAGTTTACATAACTTTCTATAAACACAGATTTATCAGCATGAAAAATGTGTGTGTCAGGAGAAAGTTACCACAAAGACGCTGGACCTGCACCAGATTTTGACAAGGCTGTGATTCCGCATGGACTCATCGCCCAGAGCAATCCCCGTTATTACAGATTTATCCAGCTAGAAGGACGAGATGCCACAGTCAATATTAGACTTTCTGTGTCGCTCTAGGTGTGAAATGAAAAAAATACAGCCGGCACATAAAATTCTGCATATCTCAGCATAAATTCTGAAATTTTTAAAAAACACACACTCACAAACCTAAACATACTACATCCACATCACATTAAACACACACCCGAACTATCCTATCTAAATGAAAACATAATCTGCCGTAAAGGTGATAAGGACGACTGTAGACTTATTTCAAATTATTGGTCAGACATAGGGTTTGAAGTTTAAATTTGTATCAGATATTTTCTGTAAGTGAAAGCAGAATAATTATTGGCATAGAAAGACACAGTTGTGAATGTGAATAGATTAGATTATTTGGTTTTATAAGAAGCTCTGACTCAAGTCTCTTTGGCAAATCTGAACAAAAAAGTTTTCTATTAGAGAGTAATGAGACTAAATAAAGACCAACTTGAGACAAATCTCCTGAAGAAAGACTTAAAGGGAAAGTTCACTGAAAATGAAAATTATGTCATCATTTATTCACCTTCAAGTTGTTACAAGCCTGTATAAATGTCTTTGTTCTGCTGAATACAAATGAAGATATTTTGAAAAATGTTTGTAACCAAACATATCAGGGGTGCCATTTACTTCCAAAGTATATGTTTTTGTACCAGACCTGTTTGACTTCTGTTTAACTTCTTTTATGTTCGGTGAAAAACATTTAATTTGCTTTGAAACTTGATGGTAAGTAAATGATGACAAAATGTTATTTTTTCTGTGAACTATGCTTTTAAAGGGGACATATCATGAAAATCAGTCTTTTTCAATATTTAAGTGCTATAATTGGGTCCCCAGAGCTTCTATCAACCTATAACATGTGAAAAAGATCAACCCAGTAACTTAGGTTTGGTAAACAATTCTCTGCAAGCTTGTGAAAAATAGGTCACTGAAATTTGGCTCCCTCTGTGATGTCAGAAGGGGATAATACCGCCCCTTAATCTTTTCTATGCAACCACGGCACTGCCATTTAGTGCAGAGATCAGCTCATTTGCATTTAAAAGTGCACACCCAAAAACGCCATATTTTTGCGTACACCTACAAAGTGGCAATTTTAACATGCTTTAATACATTATCTATGGTATTTTGAGCTAAAACTTCACATATGTACTCTGGGAAAGCAAAGATTTATTTCACATCTTAAAAACAGCTTGTGAAATGTCCCCTTTAGGTAATCTCATTTGTAGAGCTTCACACAAGCTCAGATTTGCCAAGATACCAAAGTCTGTGATAAAGTCTGAGATTTCAACAAACACTAATGTCAGTAAAACTATATTTCCCCCACAATTACAGAAAAAAGGTCCCACACCTTCACTGGGGCGGTACCCTTTCAAAGAGTACACCTTTGCATGCAAGAGTTCATATTAGTATCTCAAAGGTACACATTGGTGCCAAATGTATTCATATCTGTACCTAAATAGTACATATTAGGACTTTTTTTAAAGAGTACTACTGACCTAGAACCAGGTTGGGACCATTTTCGTTTTACATTTTTCCTATATTCAAGCGAAACATTGGACTTAAGTTGCATAAACAAGACATCCTGAGTGATTGTAGAGCAGCCACTGAGCACTACACATTTCTACAGTAGGCGGGGTGGTTTCCCGGACAGGAATTAGACTAGTCCTAGACTAAAATAAATGTAAGCTGTCCAAACTGGAAACAACTTGCACTGACATCAGTGCCCTTTGATTTCCCTACTGAAAAATCCAGCTAAGACCAGCATAACCTGGTGAGCTGGTTTTAGCTGGTCTCCCAGCTTGGTTTTAGCTGGTATTGCTGGTGTAGCAAGCTGGTCTAGCTGGTTTTTGGTCACTTTTAAGCTGGTCTAGCTGGACTTAGCTGGTCAGGCTGGAAGACCAGCTGCCCCACCAGCTTGATCAGCTTTGCCAGGCTGGGAGGACCAGCCTAGACCATGCCACCTTAAACCAGCTAAAACCAGCTACCAGCTTATGCTGGTCTTTGCTGGATTTTTCAGTAGGGTTGCCTCAAAATGCACGACAGTAATGTTTTTAGTACGGCATGTTTGTTAAAACTAGTTATATTTCATAATATTAAAAGGCCTAGTCCTGGCTTAAACTAATCCCTGTCTGGAAAACCCCCCTATAAATTCATCTGCACATCCAGGGCTCCAGACTAACTTTTTTCACTAGGAGCACAGTGGCCCCAACTGAAAATTTTAGGGGCGCAACCAGAAAATGTAGGGGCACATACTGTAAATCAACAGGCTAACCAAAAATTCACATTTCTACTAAGTAATGCACTGTATTACTAATAAATACTTTGATGATAGATGCACATAGTACAGTGTGCTCAGATTGTGTCACATCATAAAAAAGGTCAAATTTACTGGTCGCACATGTGCGACTGGATGTAAAATTCAGTGGCACACTCTCAAATTTTAGTGGCAAAATGCCACCATTTGGTGGCAGTCTGGAGCCCTGTGCACATCAACATTTTACAAACACAATGCGCACACACATACACACACCTGTATGATAAGTTTAGTGAAGGGCTCTGTGATGGTCTTCAAGAGTTCAGGTGCATCTTCTCCACTCTGCAGTTGCAAGTTGTTGACAGTGATGTTGGCCAGGTGACTCAAAACACCTGACGCCACCTCAAGAGGCAGCAGCACCAGGACAGACAGCCAGTTAAAACAGTCATGGATTGTTGCTCCCGCAAACGCCCTGGACAATGAGAGAGCATGTCATAATGGCATAATAAAATACATACTGTATGATCACTGCCAATGCTGTTGGGGATCATTTCATCTTGATTTGTTTATTTTTGTCATGCATGATTTTAGGGAAAAATCAAAGAAGGTTTGTTGATCAGTCCTGGAGAATTGGAAATCAACTTATAGTACATATTGTGTTTAAATAACGTTTTCCCAAGACAGACACAAGTATGAACCTGGCACCGTCCATTATTTCCGACAACAAAGCACCTGAACACAACAAGCTTGTAATTACGACTTCAGTGGGAATAAGTGGGAATTAACAATTTTACGATAACATGTGAAAGCAGCTGTGAATTAAGCAGGAAGTTAGTTAAGCAGGAAACAAATAAGGAAGAAATAAAGCGAAAATTGATTGGGTGGTGAAAAGTGGGTGTGTTAAATCATTATGCTTGCATGAACATTCTGATCAAATCCTGTCATTCGGGTCGGTACCGTTTAAATTCATTTCTCTCTCCTGCTTGCATTAGCGCAACTATGGTGTTGGTCACAGATGTGCCGATGTTGGAGCCCATGATGATGGGAACAGCAGATTTCACTTCAAGTACTACACACACACACACACACACACACAATATATATATATATATAAATAAACTATTATAATTATTGAACATATGAATTAAATATGAAAGTTGGCATAATTTCAAAATAAAAAATAAAGATTTTCCTATACTACATTTTAAAGAGCTCTAATACACATTTGCTAGGGGCATTCTGGGTGGTTGTTAGGGTGTTACTTGGTGGTTAGTAGCCCAGATAAAAATGTCTCTATGATATTCACTGGTGCCGGTGACTTCTTTTTTCGTGGGCGCTAGATGCGAAGTTCGTCACAACATGTATGTAGCCCGTCATGTGTGTGATTCGTAATTTCAAAATATGTGTTCTGCTCATCAAGAGATCCTGTGTGCATCACGTGTCTTGTCAAAATAAGTGCCTGCTGTAGACGCGTCTAAAGGGTTTATGATAAAAGAGACGCTCGCGTTTGCCAGATACTCGAATAATCAGAGTTTAGTGTTAAGGGAGTGTCTTGCATGTATTTTGTGAACGTGAGCGTCTCTTTTATCATAAACGGTTTCGACGCGTGTGCAGCAGGCTCTTATTTTGACAAAACATGTGATGCAACAAAGACAAATTTTGAAAACGCAAGCAACACACATGACACTCCGAACACTTATTTTGAATTTGTGCCCCTCAGATGAGCAGTCACCAGCCACCACTGATGATATTACAGATATGGCATATCTGTTAATATGGCATAAAACTTTAAACATCCCTGAGAGTCATAAATCCAGTGGTTTAGTATATAAGTCATTTGATTTAAAGAATAATTTATGCTTGTCACACTAACTAATTTTCAATCATTTATACAGTCTTCAATAACACTCAAATACTCAGATGAAGTTTGTTCAAATCCCTGAGCACAAGAACTAACTGTAGCTGAAGTGATGTTTGCCTTCATAATCACTGCTTTTTATCTCCATCTCTCCAGTCTCTAAGGCTGATGATAATTAACAACACTCTTTCTTCCCCACTTGTTTCCACTGACCCTTATATCAAGTCACTTTCATAGCATCAAATATCAATGGCTTGTTTAGCATCAGTAATTGCCAGTAATTACGTTCCTCACGCAGACAGAATGTGCAGCTGGAAAGCAGACGCTGGGTGCGTTTTAGCAAAAGGGCCACGGCGAACTGCATGAATAACCAGACATGCACTTCACTGAAATCCATTAGCTTCAATTCATGCGCTCAGAGAGCAGCAGAGAGACATGAAAAGAGCTCAGTGTCAATCAAACCTGTGCTCTTCACTCGATTATACAGTACACACAAGCACAAGTCTTTGCTTTGTCTGTATGTTACAAGTCACATTGAAGGAATGTTCCGGGTAAACAAACAATCTGGGCATTGCCATTTAACTTTTGGAAAGTTACACAGTTACTTATTTCTCAGTTTGAAAAGGAAACTAAATCGTGTTCACTGTATAAACCAGGTTTATGGGACAGAGTGTAGCACCAAGACAAACATTAAATGCACAATATGTAAGCTTTTTGTAATAAAATATATACAAAAATGACTTGCACAGTGTTATATTTTACCGTTCAGTGTATGAAGCTGTATCATTAAGTTGTGATACTTGGATTATAACGGAAGTAGGGGAGAGCAGGGGAGAAAGTTACATTTTTCAATTTTTAAAGATAATGTTTTAGACAGATATATGTTTTTACTGTGGTCAATAACTCACAAGTGTGGTCTATCAATACCAGGTGGAATTTTTAACAATTTGAATTTGTAAAACGACTTATACAACGACTTATAGAAAACAACATATAATTTCACTTTAAACATACACTGTAAAAAGTTGATTGTTGAATCAACTTGGATTTACAAGTCAGTTCAACTTACTATTATTTAACTTTAATATTGATGAGTTGTTATAACTACAGGTGAGTTGTTATAACTTATAAAATTAAGTTGACTTTTCTCAACTATATTTTATAAGTTGTGACAACTCATCTCTGTTGACATGACTTGTAAATCTGAGTTGATTTAACTAAAATTTTGAAGGCAGCAAATTATTTTTTACAGTGTAGGGAGCGCATTGTTACTTTTGTAACACAGCAGAACAAGACAGATTTTTGTGTTACACTTGTTTTTAGGTAATATACATGACTATGACCTTGTTAATATGTAACTGCACCCATGTTTGTCATTGATCTTCACAAAAAATTACATTTTCATTTTAAATTTCAGTTTCATCAAATGTTTTGAAAACAACCTGACAATACAAAATTGAATTGTTCAGAATATTTTTTCAACAGTATAGACACTATGAAAGTAAAATTAAACCAAATTAGAATAATATAAATGTTCAACATAATGTAACAGTATTAGTAGAAGTACAAAAGTAACAAGTGTTGCTTTCGTCCCAAAAGGAACCCCTGACATTTAAACCCGATTTTATTTAATTTTAATATATATATATATATTTTAACTCTGTAACAAGTGTTGGGGGAAACGCATTACAAGTAACGTGCATTATGTAATAATATTACATTTCTATTACACATTAATATTTGAGTTACTTTTTTTAAAGTAATGCAAATTTCTTATCAGTTTAATTAATTAGATGTAAAAAAAAACAATACTGCATTAAACTGAATGTATTAACGTAGAATTACACATGCGTGAACAGTTTCAGTCAGAAATGGAGATGGCAGACCAGAGCTTGAAATTTTTGCGATGGAAATAAGCAATTTCTGAATGCAGAACTTCTCAGTCATAAAAAACACCTGCAGAGTAAGAAAAAGTAATGCAAAAGTAACTTAAAAATAACTTAAAGGGGAATTCCGCCCTGAAACGGAATTTAGGGTGTTTTTTCGTTGTTAACGAGTCAAACTTTCATTTAAAAGCATATTTATGACTAAAGAGCAACATTTAAGATATTTAAGATTTTCGTTTTCTGGTAAACTGGCCTTTGAATGTGAGTGAATAGGGCATGTCGATTGAGCGCACAAAATCTCTATTTTTACAACACTAAGGAGGCTCGACACAACGTGATACTTTACTCGAAGTATCACGTGGGTCTCTACACATGAACGCGAGCATTGAGAACATTGTTTGTGTACACAGATTTTAGTAAAAGCGAAAAGTTTGGAACAACTTACCGTGCTGTTAAACTGCGTCCCGCCGCCATATTGCCAGTCATGAGCAATCGATCTCAGAATGCGACATAAGGAGGAAGGAGAGTAAAGATGGATAGCTCCTAAAGCATAGTTCCATATAAATGCACGGATAATTTGTTGTTTTGTCTCAAGTGAAAAACAATATTGACCCTGTAGTTGAAAAGTAGCGTCCTATGGAGTCCATTCAATCGCATTCTGAAATCGATTGCACATGACTGGCAACACGGCGGCGGGACGCAGTCCAACAGCACGGTAAGTTGTTCCAAACTTTTCGCTTTTACTAAAATCTGTGTACACAAACAATGTTCTCAATGCTCGCGTTCATGTGTAGAGACCCACGTGATACTTCGAGTAAAGTATCACGTTGTGTCGAGCCTCCTTAGTGTTGTAAAAATAGAGATTTTGTGCGCTCAATCGACATGCCCTATTCACTCACACCCAAAGGCCAGTTCACCAGAAAACGAAAATCTTAAATATCTTAAATGTTGCTCTTTAGTCATAAATATGCTTTTAAATGAAAGCTCGACTCGTCAACAACGAAAAAACACCCCAAATTCCGCTTCAGGGCGGAATTCCCCTTTAAGCATTACTTTCCATGAAAAGTAACTAAGTAACGCAATTAGTTACTTTTTGGGGGGTAACTTAATGTTGTAATGCATTACTTTTAAAAGTAACTTTCCCTAACACTGACTGTAACACATGAAACAAGAAACACAATGCGCTATAAGAAAAAAATGACCGCTTTATGACTTTACTTATAATGGTTGAAAACAACTTTCTGGATCTACACGCGCAAAACGGTGACGAAATAGCATGATATTTGTCAACTTTGTCAAAGGTTGCATGCTAAAGATGCTGTCATAGTTTGGAATGCAAATGTAATCAGGGCTTGAAGAAAATCTCTTTGTTACTTTCGTCCTGTGTTATTTTCACCCCGGATCTCCCCTAGTATTTATAGCGTCTAGGCTAGACGGTCTAGCACACCACTGTGTTGTTGTTTCTATCAAGACACACTGTTGGCTTACTAAAGATTTTAAATCTTTATTTCATTACATCATCCATGAACGTAATTTCCCATTGTGTTGATTTCTATCCACAGTGGAGTTGAAGACTACTGTCATCCCACGCTCCTTCAGGGCATCATCGATATATGCGTGTTGCTATTTTGTGACCTCTAGTGGCGAAAATGACACACTGCGCCTTTAAATATACACACAGTAAAAATGCAGCCACTATGGTAGAATCAATTTCTAGATGTTTACTGAATGTACGTGTACTGACTATGACTATCTATTTAAAGCCAGTAACCAATTAACACAATAAATAAAAAAACACCACACCTCATTATTGGTCATATTGGTCAAATAATAAAAGTAAGAATGCAATATCCTAAGAAAAATGAGACTGGGTCCTTACAACCAGAGGAGACCAGGCTGACAATTATAGATGTAGATGTGCTGGAGCTCTGGACCAGAACCGTCACTAGAATCCCGACCATCAGTCCTGCCACTGGGTTAGAGAGGATGGCATTATCCTGGAAAATATCTCCTGCCACTTTACCTAAAAAAAAGTGTAAAAGTCATTTAAAATTCTTCTTCTGTCATAAACACAAGTTATTTACAAACATGGGTGATTTATTCAATAGCAGCAGGGCTCATTAAAATGCGCTCATTAAAACATTACAGTACAAGATATTTATTTATTTACTTTCATTTTGCATACATTAATTCCCATTAAAAGACGCTCCATAGTTTCAAAATAAATGAATGCTGATTTAAATCAAGCATGCACACTCTGCTAAAAAGCAATGGAAACCATCACAGCATTTCTAATGGATTGTATGCCGTCTATTACAATACAATACAATATTATGAACCCTCAGTTGTTTACTATTAAAACCAAATCCTTTGTGTAGTGTGTTTTGGGTCTTGTTCCAGTACCATTTAATGGTGTTCTGTTGGTTCTCATTCACCAGATAATCCACCAATAGAACCAAAGATATTACCAGTGGAGACCATCGAAGGCAACTCTACTTCCAATACAATTCCCATTATAACCAAATCCATTAAAATTCCTGTGGTGGTGATGAGACCTCTATTTGGAAAATGTTTAGTAGCTGCTCAAAAAATTAAAACCTTCAGTCTGAAAAAACTCTCATCATGTCCCAGAACAACAGGTGTGGGTTATAAAGCGAGGAGCAGTTAAAAATGAATGATTACCTCCAGCCAGCTGAAAGGCAGAACTCAAGACATCCAGAGAACAGACAAAACCATAGAGGAGCAACAGCAGAACCGGGATCTTCAATATATTCATAAGTGAAGACATTTCTCCTCGACTGCCCTCGTTGCACTTTGTGTTCACTGCCAGATGAGAACAAACCTCTTTATACAGAGATACTGGCACCAGAGACTGCTACATGGTCTCAGCTCCAGCATATTCTGCTATGAGATTATTAACATTGTTATTCTAGCTGGTTAAAAATAAGCATTCCAGACCAAAAGCATCCTGAACTACTGCGACATAAAACATTCAGCTCAACACACAATGTGGGAAGCCTCACCTGTCTCCCAGGGTTTGGATGAAGGACAGTTGACATCTATGGAGTTGCAGACCACGTCTAGAGCCGCATTGCTTTGTTTGGGGTTGTGACTGTCAGCTGGTTCAAAATAAAAAGGTTGATAATTTCTTAAAATATTGAGTGAACATTGTTGCACTAGGTAAGAAATAATGAATGCAAATGGAATATATAACCGTCTATAATCTACACTCTTAAAAATAAAGGTGCTTAACAATTTTATATAAGAACATACATTTAAATCTACAGTAAGTTACTAGCAAACAGCTGCATAATTACAACAATTTTTTAAAGAGCACAAATGCATGTTTCAAGACAAGCATTTTAGGTGCAATATTTAAATCTAATAATTAAATTGCATTTTAGGCATGGCTTGTATTCCACATATTTTAACACTAGAACATACGTGTATATCTGTACATCTTCTTACCATTGAAGCTGATCGTATGTTCTGCAGAGGTGATTCGGATTGGTCGAGAGGACATGGTGCTTTCTGAGTAGAGAACATAAGATTTTATGACCATTTCTGTTAACTGCACATTGATAAACTGTATAGATGTTAATAGAGAAAATGAATATTAAAGGGGTCATATGATGCAATTTCATGTATTCCTTCATCTTTGGAGTGTGAAAAGCTGTTTGTGCATATAGAAGATCCGTAAAGTCGCAAAGATTAAAGTCTCAAACCCAAAGAGAAATTCTTTAAAAACAAACCCAGACAGCAGACGACTTCGGGGCCGGATCCGCACCGGATCAGCGCCAGAGCTGTTGACTTCGGCACAGATCCGGTGCGGATCCGGCACATAGTCGTCTGCTGTCTGGGAAAGCTCATCCACGCCTTCCTAAAACGCTTCATTTAAACACACCCCCACATATCTACCTCCACTGTTTGGTAAAATTAGCATAAAACTGCCCTAAACCTAGTTTTTTGTTATTATTGCAGGCAAAATTCCTTGATCTTGCGGCACGTTTTCTTAAAAAATGCGATGGAGTATGCAGGATATTTATGCATTTTTATGTGATGAAATTGCCGAAACTTGCAAAAAATTACGGGAACTATTTGCAGCTTTTCAATGATGTTCACGTCACATAATCACGTCACTTCATAACGTTCGCATGGCAACAGGGGACATGGCTGCGCTTGTGTGAAATAAATGCAACATTTTTCAACTTTCGTTAAGATATATGTGACTTTTCTACCCAGTCTCACAAAATTTTGTGATATAGTCACAAAGTTTTGATTCTTTTTTCGTGATATTGTCAAGAATTTCCGCGTTTTTTTGTGATCGTATCACAAATTTTTGTTTACGTGTCATTGTCACGTATTGATTACTCAACTGCTTTTTCCTATTTTCAAATTTTGGTTTATACATTTTTTTTTATTTTTATTTTTTTTTTAACCATTGTCGCCTGGCGTTAGGGTTAGAGTTGGGTTTGGCTAAGGATGTCATTTTAAGTAAATCTAACCCTAAACCGAAGTGACAATAGTCAGAAAATAGGACAAAACAGTTGAATAACCATACGTGATAATGACACATAAACAGAAATTCGTGATACGATCACGAAAAAAAGCGGAAATTCGTGACAATATCACGAAAAAAGAATCAAAAAGTTACTTGACTATATCACAGAATTTCTTATGACTGGGCTGGACATTTTTCTAACAAAATTGTGGGTATTATAAATCATGCAAGCCCTGCATATTTTGTGCTTGGAAATCTGTAATTTATCTGGCGAAAGTGCACCGTATTTGAAAAAAATGTGGCCCCCGCATAAATAAGCAGACTTTGGCTGATCATTCATTGAATCATGCGATCGTATAATTGTGTTTTTCTAGAGGGACTACCTAATATACACATAAAAAAAGAATGCATACTTTTTATTCTTGCTGTAGCATTGTTGCTGCCCCCGCCATGTTGTGCAGACGCTGTGCTTTGGGAGCTGATATTCTAAATTTGGTAAGGGGCGTAACTTTTCTATCATATTATTGTATGTGGAAAATAATGTGTTCTTTGAACCTCAAACTGCATAAATGCATTGCATTACACAAATAACACAAAATAACGTTATTTTAGCAATGTCATATGTACTCATCATGTTATTTTCAGTTATAACAGTTCTTTTCCATTCAATGACAGTTTATGCATGTTAAGATTAATAAAGACAAAAAAATGCCCATATGCATCCAGAAAGGTCTTTCATATGACATATGTTTCATTTCAAGTAAAATATATGCCCTAGACTACAATCTTAGGGTTGACAGATTTGATCACTGCCATTGCTGTATAAAGAGCTGCGTAAAGACTCTTCAGATTTCCTACTTTTGTGTTGTTAAGTAATGACAGCGTGCAGTTTGGGACGACATGACAGAGAGAAAACAATGAAAATAAATCTTTCCAAATGAACTACTTTACATCAAAACTAATGACTCGATGTCATTACAGATCCATTACTGTCTACTTAATTTGATTCTTATACCATTTTGATCTTTCAGATAATTGAAAGCTTGTCAGCAAAGTAAAGATGGCTACACTTTAGCATCCCTTATGATCACAGATGACTGCAGACAGACTCTCCACAACCATCAGGTTTGATGCAAAGGTAATTTGTTTTGATAGCAGGTAAATGTGCGTTTACATCAAGGTTACCCTCCAACATGCTGCTGTCTGTCAGCGAAGCGCTCTCATAGGACAATGAAGTAATGTGTTTTTGAGGGCAGAATATCTTGAATGTCAGAGCAATTAAAGACAATGACAGATAATGCACTTGTTCTAGAGACTGCAGAGGACATACTGGAGATGTCACAATCTCTGATGGCAGCTTTCTACACGAGTAAAAGGTTTATTTTTTCATTTCACCCTAAAACAGACCTAATCAGATTTTGTAGGGGCCACTTATCGAAAATGGAAAGTGACTTGAGGTCATTGATAACCAGTGTTGAGGAAAGTTACTTTTAAAAGCATTACAATATTAAGTTAGTCCCAAAAAAAGGAACTAATTGCGTTACTTAGTTACTTTTCATGGGAAGTAATGCTTACGTTACTTTTTAATTACTTTTGCGTTACTTTTTTTAGGCTTTATCTCTTTCAGGCCTTTTATGAAGGAAAAGTTTTGCATTCAAAAAATTTCATATTTCATCACAAAAATGTTGAGTTCTGGCCTGCCATCTCAGTTTTTGTCTCAAACTGTTCCCACACAGGAGTGTATGCATAGAGTGCATAATCTGACTACGTTTAGTTTAATTCAGTAAATGTTTTAAATCTAATTAATTAAACTAAAAAGTAACTTGCATTACTTTTTCTAAAAAGTAACTTAAATATTAATGTGTACATTTTAAAAGTAATCCGTTACTTTCTCGTTACTTCAGAAAAGTAAAATTATGCATGTTACTTGTAATGCGTTACCCCAACAATGTTGATAACAAACACATTTTTATGCTTTTAACAAAGTAATCAGTAAACAATTGTACACAAGCAAGCAAGTAAATGTACTATAATCAATCTGTAAAGTAAATACATTGATCCCATTACTATATGCAGTGCAATACAGAATCCAGGATAGTGAAAGCAACTAAAAATTGGAAAATTTTGTGTTAAATTGCCTGTTTTTGCTCATCTTCTCCAACTCCCTTTGGTTTTTCCTTGATTAAACTTAAGAGTTCAAAATTTGAATATACAGCAAACAACTCATCACACAGATCAGGGATGACAGTATTTACATACTCAGATGCTTTGCTTCGGGATAAACGTAAGACGAGGCGTGTAATTTTCTGGATGTTAAATACTATCCTGGGTTCAGTTGAGTCAGTAACAGTTAACTGAGAATCTCTGCATTAAAAATAATGTTTGAGTTAAACTAAAGGCTAAACATTGAGTTTATGCAGCAAGTACTTTACTGTATGTGAAACATTATTGAGAATCATCTAATGCCTTTACTGAATAAGTTCAGCTGTTAAGAGTCTGTGCTTTTGTACAAAGCATCTGTATGCAACACTAAAATGACACAAGAGCACAGAAAGGCAATGACTGCCAATGACACAATACATTTACCATTCTGAGCACCCGACCGGTCTCTCCACTGTGTCCCTGGGAGCCCAATGATTTTATGCAGAGCAGTGTGAATGCACATCCACCACAACATGGCATGAACTCAAATCAACAATGCATGCACAACACATGCAGTTAGATAAACTTCAACCAGAGTTAACACGGATGGCAGTGCTTTCAATATAATATCAAACCAAATGGAATTTGGAAACAAATGCCTGATCTTTTCTCAGAACCAGCATCACTTTTTTGAATGATTTGTTTGTTTGTTTGTTTGCACAAGTTCACCTAATTAGATTTTTGTCTTATTTAAAACATGGCAAGTCATGTTTAATGATGCTTACGAAGTTTAACTTGCAAAAATGTGATGTTCTATCTTTTAAAAAATACCATATTGTCTAATGTCATGCAATGGCATTTAGGTATTTTCTTATTAGAATTACATCCAGGAAGAGTTGATTTGCCTGAATAAAAGACACAAGGTAACATGGGATTATTAATGTAAAGGTCATGTAAAACGATCTTACCTCTGTTTCTGTCCGTATCGGGTTTTGACAAGGTTTTAAAACAGACAGGCTCAATTTAAAAGAGGTTTATATGGGGAAACTCACATCTTCTCTAATTCATTAACTTACAGGCCATCAAAGTTCAGTGAGATCACTGACAAGATTACAGAACCAAACACAGAATCAGTGATGCGCATAAACTGATGCTGATGCAGATCGAAATCAAAACAATTTTAATCTAATATGACATTTTTTGTCAGATTTCAAGTATTAAACAATAACAGTATTTCCACTTTAACTGCAAAACATGACACCTTGTGGCAAGAAATTGAAGTGTGACTTTTACCTTTATAAAGCTTTAAAATATAGTCTAAAGCACGGGTTTCGAACTTTATGAAACGGGCATCCCCACATATAATGAACCTATAACGAGGGACCCCTTTCGTAAGAAAATTATCCATCTTTTTTCATAAAAAAAAAACAAACATTTAAATTGTGTAAGATAAATAGTAATTGTGATATTATAAGGACAGCAGATTTTTTTTTACAAACTTAATTAATTGGCACAGTAGACTCTTCACAATTTTACTTTTTTACTTTTATGACCTTGGAACCTTCTGGGGGACCCTTGGGACCCCTGATTTAAAAAGATTTAAACTCTTAAAAAAGACAGGGTTTAGATTAATCCAGGACTAAGCCTTAGTTAAATTAGGACATTTAAGTAGTTTTTACAAACATACCACACAAATAAACAATACTGGTGTGCATCTTGAGGCAACATAATGGCACTGATGTTAAGATGTGTCAGTGCAAGATGTTTTTAAATGAAGGCAGCTCAAATATGCATTTTAGTCTGCGAATAGGATAAGCCCTGTCCAGGAAACCGCCCCAAAAAAGTTCTTTAGAACTTTTTAGGGATTTTCATTGTTTTTTAAGGGACCACTTGGTTTTTTTGGCACCATATTTTTTTAACAGTAAGTGCACAATGTGACAGTGTACCAATGAGGTGAACTTTTAAGATTCTGCAAGCTCACTTCATTATAACCCTCTTGAAACAAAAATTTCCATAATTAATTGACAGGAAAATTACCCTGTTTACAAGATAAAAATGCTTGCCTATGCAAAAATAACAAAAGCTGTGGTGGCAGGGCTGTGCTCTCTATGTATGTGTGGGTTGTTGTCTATAGCCAAAGTTAAAACAGCCCAAGCCTCTATGAGAGGTGTAACCAACCCTGCAAAGTTTACCTCTAACCTGTATAAAAAAAAACACTTTTACCAATAAAGGTATGCAGGGTTGGTGCAAAACGATCCAGGAGTTTGGTTATCCATTCTCTGATGATAGGATTTCCCCTCCATTTGATCACCTGCCAGGTGAAAACTCAACTACACACTTCGGCAAACACCACGATTTGAGGACCATTAACATCTATAGCACAAATGTACAGTATAAGCAAAGTGATTCTTGCTTTACCAAACCCCACTAATAGTTTCAAACAGATAAAAATGGTTGTTTTCTGAATCAGAGCAAAAATGTCACCTTGTCTGTAAAATCCAGACTAAAGCCTCATAATCTGAGAGATTTGGAGCATTAATGTTTGATTTCAATCTTTGACATGACCTTAGTCGATATTAAAAATACAGTGTGGGTACCCTTGGTAAATATGAGCAAAGAAAGCTATAAAAAAAATCTGTAATGTTTCTTCTTTTAAGCTTTAACAAAAAAGTAAAATATAAAATACAAATTAAATAGGCCTAATATTTGTTGTTTCTGACATGTGTAACCTTAATAAATATGAAACAAGATAAAAGGTGCAAAAGAATGCGTTGACATAATCTGTTAAAATGTTCTTTGATATTTACATAGAAGGTATGTGGCTTTATTAAGTGCAAAAAATATCCAGAAAAGTTTTACATGTGTTATTTGTGACTTGAATGAAATGGTCTGTTTTGCCCTATTCATTATTCATGAATAATAATGTTGAGCTCTGCTCTGATTGCTCTGCTCTGAGGCTCATGTCAGAAGCTCACATTAGTAAACAGACCTTTTATTTTGAGCCCGTATGAGAAGAAAATACAGATTTTGAAGAACAACTAATTGTTAACTAATAGAACTTTAGCTAAACGCTAGCATATAGCATTTATTGTAGCACTCAGCAGTCACAACTTTGTTTTTAGCATTTTGTAATAAATTTGATGTGTAATTTAATGTTGGGGGTGTACATTTCGACTGTGACATCACAGTCAGTGTTATGTTGAGATTGATTTGTTTTCCAGCGGTCTTTTGTGTGCACAAGGTTTATCTAAAAATGAAGAAACAAATGTGTTTGAGGCTCATGATATGTCATTGCCATGTACAGAGCTCTTATTATTCATATATGCCTATACAGTTTTTCATTCTATGGCACCTTTAATATAATGACATTATTTGCGTCTCCACCAATGTCAAAATCAAAACCCATTTTTATTTACTTTGATGTTTGTTATGTATCAATGTCCAGGTGAAAGATTTTACCATGACCCATTATAAGATTTTTAGCAGAGCAAGTCAGGTTTTGACTTCTTTTATCTGTTGGTATTTAATATAATTCATGAAGCCATTTGTCTGAATAAGATGTCCAGGACCTCTGGTATAAAATTAGGTTCAAAACAATGAAGATCCAGTAGTATATTTAACTGTACACATGGAGCACTTTTTAATCCACGTGTGCACCAAAACAATCTTATTCAAAAACATATTTACCAAGGGTGCCCAAACCTTCGAGCCCCACTTTAAATCAAGGTTACATTCAAGGAATGTTCTTTGCATTATTTACGTAGGATGATTTTATATAGACAACTGTAAATGACAAAACAAATGACTTTTCACACACTGGGTCACCTTTGGTATGTCCATGAGTTAGTGTGGTATAAGATCAGGAAGCGTTGGTCAGTTGGCACATACCCAGCTATGTTCCAGTTGTGTATGTTTGATGAGCTCAAGTGTTAATTATTATTGAACATGCGTTGTCAGCAGTGACAAACAGCCAAACGTACCTGTTCACCTCTATTTACAGTCAAATTTTAATCAGACTACAGCTATAACACACACAAGCTAAATGAGGTCAGTGAGCAACAAAGTGATTTTGCATTGTTCTCAACTGTATTGTTGACATTATTATAGAGTGACACAACACGGACTGAAACCTGGTTCACCCAGCAGCAGTGAGTTAATACTGAAAAAAGGGATATATGCTGTTATTATCACCAGCAGAAATCCGGCATGAGGAAAATTATTGGAAGAACAGTCTGTCAAACCTGCTGCACTATCCATCCATAATAATTCAAGCATATAACGGAAAGTTCACCCAAAAATAAAAATTTGGTCATTATTTATTCACTTCTCATACTGCTACGAACCAGTGAGTGATTAATGATGCGATTAAAGGCCCTTTACAGGTTAACATATTGACTGTATAAACTGGACTTAAAAACAGAGTCATCTTGACATTACCTTACTTACCCCTGCACTTTCTAAATGTGCAAAAACAAACTCTGTAAAACCTATAAACACTGTACAAATCAAGCACACGTTTATAGTGAAAGCAGAATGTTTATACAGACAGAATGTCATGTACATTAATTCAGCAGATAGACGACTCTTATAGTACACTCAGTCACAATATAGCACTAACCTACATTTGCAGCACACAGGCATCTAGCACGCTCACAGCGGGAGAGAAAAGGATTATGAGTGTGATATACAGTATAGTGTTCTCTACCACACAAGCATGATGTAATACTGTTAAGGTACTATACTACTTATATGTATTTTGATGAAATATTTATGTGGGGGTGTGTTGAACAGATATATGGGCAGCATCACTTCAGTTCCTCTGTAGAAGATGCTGGAGTCACATTCTCCTCTGGTCCCTCCTAGCGCAAACAGAAATAATGGCACACAGTCATCAATAAAAACCATTTTGTTTGCTTATTTATTTCTTAACACCATTTCAACATTTATTTGAATATTGGTGTGAGCGAGTTACAGTAAACCACAGACAAGTCAGTCTAACTCAGGGGTCTACAGCCTTTTTGTGAGCTGGAGGGCTACTTTTTGGATATAGTCTCAAACCTTTTTTTTTAACTTGTTGATATGTTTTACCATTGTTTAAATTGTTAACATACATAAAAATATAAATAAATAAATAAATTCAAATTAAGACTATTAATGGAATGTGCTTTGGTGGGCAACTCACAAACTCCGTGCACCATGTTGGACACCACTGATCTAACTATTTAGACTAAGCTATTAAACATGCATAAGGATTTTCAAGATCACAGTAAAGTCAAGTGATTTCAATCTTTTGACCAAAAGAGCAAGTTAACCCTCATAAGCCGATTTTCTGTATACGTTAGAGTTCCTTGGGGGTAAAAATGACCAAATAGTGATTACAAAAATATATACATTTTTAATGATACAAATAATGTATCAATTATTTTTTTGTTTACTTCCCATCTATACATTAATGCTGTGTTTTGGGAGATATGAAGTACTTTTGTTTACCACTAAATTCCTCAACTACACAATTAGCTTGCCTGTAAAATATTACATTTTTATGAAAAATTCATATAAATTATGATCTAAATTTGAATTAAATTGTTTTTAGATATTGATCTAAATGTTATGTGTTGAATACGACCATTTGGTGTTTAGAAAAAAAAAACAGAAGAATTACAGTTTAGGAAATAAATCATTTTGACCAGCAGAGGCCCATACACTGCAAAAAATGTCTTTCTTACTTAGTATTTTTGTCTTGTTTTCAGTAGAAATCTAAAAATTGTAAAATCAAGATGTATTTTCTTGATGAGCAAAATTACCTAAGAAAACAAAAAATATACAATTTAAGTGAATTTGTGCTTAAAATAAGCAAAATTATCTGCCAATGGGGTGAGAAAAATGTGCTCAAATTAAGTATTTTTTTGTCTATAAACTAGACTTTTTCTTAGGTCAATTTTCTCATCAAGAAAAAGCATCTTAATTTAAGAATTTTTTTATTTCTGCTGAAAACAAGACAAAGATACTAAGTAAGAAAGTCGTTTTTGTGCAGTGTACACTGCAAAAAAAATTTCAATAATTTTTTTAGTATTTTTGTCTTAAAACATTTAAAAATTCTTAAATTAAGACGCTTCTTGATGAGCAAAAAGACCCAAGAAAATAAGTCTAGTTTTTAGACCAAAAATATACATTTTAAGTGATTTTGTGCATAAACAAGCAAAAAAAAAAAAACTGCCAATGGGTAAGCAAATTATTATGTTTGAGAAAAATGTTCAAGATTTTTTTTGCTTACCCCATTGGCAGATTTTTTTGCTTGTTTTATGCACAAAAACACTTAAAATTGATATGTTTGGTCTAAAAACTAGACTTTTTGCTCATCAAGAAAAAGCATTTTAATTTAAGAATTTATTGATATTTTTACTGAAAACAAGACAAAAATACTAAGAACATTTTTTCTTGAAAATAATTTTTTGTAGTGTAAAGACCCATTAATTTCACTGGATGTGGCCAACTGCTCAAATCACTACTTTAGTGATACATTTTGTGAATTTATGTATATAAACATTATAAAGGACATTAAAAATAAATATTATTTCAAATAGTAGAAGTTTTTGTAGGTTTTGATGCATTTTGAAATGTCTGTTTTTACAAAATGCCACAGATATTTGACTGAATGGAAGTGTGTGTGTGTGTGTGTGTGTCTGTGTCTGTGTCTTTGTGTGTGTGTGCCATGTATGTTTGTGTCTTCATGTGTCTGTGTCTTTATGTGTAAGTTTTACTGTGACTTACGTGTGCGCGCGGGCGTGTGTGTGTGAGCATCAGAGGCCACCAATTTACATTTTTGTTTTGCACATGTGGCTGTTTTTTGCCAAATTCTGTAAAAAAATGCTCTCTGTGAGAGTTATACCTTTGTGTGTGTGTGTGTGTGTGTGTGTGTGTGTGATTGAGCATGTCTTTTCTATATTGCATTTGTGATATAGCAGGCCTACTTTTCTATGTTGAAATTTTCAGATTTATTCTAGATGCATTTTTTTTAACAAATAAAAAGATAAAAGGATTTTTTTGCATTTCTCATTCATTTTCAATTGAGGTAATTTTTACCCTCAAAGGGGATCTTTTGGTATTTTTTACACATCTTTAGAATGACCAAATCAAGCCCAATTTTTTTCATGAATATTGACAGTCTAGAAAAGCCATGTTTTTTTTTTTAACTAAGGAAGAGTGGCTTGGGGGTAAGATTGACCCCAAGGGACTTATTAGGGTTAAATATCATTTTTGATAAGCTACACAAAGAAATAGTTTTGAAGGCACTTGCCTTAACTTTCTCCAGATCTGACCCACCAGGCAGTGATTTCTGGGGTACGTGGAAGGCCTGAGACAGTCAGTAGATACACGTAGTTGGAAAAAAATTGCATAAGCCAAATTACAACATACTAAACTTCCCAAGTGAATTTATTTACAATGAAAGCGTGTGCATACATATTATTGAAACAGACAGGAAGAATGTGTTATTCATTTATTTGTTGGTGTTGCTGCAGTGAATCTCAAACCTTTTTAGCTTGCTGGACTTCATCTGTGGACTTTGACCTGCACTTCACGGCCTGTCTCTGTGGTGAAGTGGACTGCGCAAACCACACTCAATTCAGCACAGTAAAATTACAACATCAGCAAAATAGTTTTTCTGCAAGCTTAGCAAATTTTATACTTGCCTTCTGATCCATGATTTAATTGTTTGCTCAGACACCAGAGATGACAAGAGGAAGCTGAAACACAAAGAGAGGAACCTGATGAAGTCAGACAGAAGACAAAGACCAGAAGTTATCATGGGCACCAGATTCAGCTCAGGCCTGTACTGTCCTACTGCAGGCTATCACTAGATGTCACTACAACACACAGTTTACACACAACACTATATTAAATGTAGAGTGAATGAAAATTATTTACATTTGTCTTTAAAGGCACACAAATACAACCATCACTGAGTGAGTATACTTTATGTAAAGAACGTATTGGTATCGGCCCTGACCATGGGGTCATTTGTGATACATACAATCATATTTCATGTGTTAACTTATGTTTATCAGGCTTCTATATTACACAATGTAACAGAATTACCAAACAAGCAACTCTTTGAAACAGTATGATTTACAGCATTACATGCAGAGATCATCTGACAAGTGGATTGCACTAGTTCTAGCTAGAGGGGTTACAGCTATGACCAAATCTCATGAGACATTGGGTTTATAATTAGGTTTGGGGGTAGATTACTATAGAAAGTATAATAAAGACTAGAGTCAGCTCGCTCACGGGTAGCATTGTGTTTTAATGGTGCACATACTTTTAAATAACCATAACTTGCGATTTTCAAATGGTTTGGTTTCTTACAAATGTTTTTAACGTGGCCATAATTCTGTAGGCTTGAACATGTTTCATGAACATTATTCCTAAGCATGCAGTATCATAGATAGCCTACATCTCTGACATTTAAACAGTTTGAAAATCGGTAGAAAATTAAGCAAGTTATGGTTATTTAAAAGTACATGCACCATTAAAACACAATGCTACGAATGAGCAAGCTGACTGAGACAAGAAGGCTGGCAGGTGTGGACGTCGGTCGACCTCCATTGACCAGCAGCGCAGTGTCTCCCTCATGTGTCTTTCGAATTATGTGCAAGATTTTCTAAATGCTATTATGCGTTAAAAACCTGCTCAGATAATCTTAAAACTAGGTTATAAAACTTACCATAGAATAACAAAAAGAAATGTTTTCTTGGGAAAGTTTAATCGAATTCAAAACTATTTATACGAGTTTTAAATCTGTACTTGTCTCAAGAAATTTAAATAAGTGCGCTAAGAACATGTCTAACTCAAAAGGGCTTTTCACACTGGAAATAGTTAACCCTGGGTTAACAAAATCCTGGGTTATCCGTTTCACACTGGTAATACTCAACCCAGTCTCACGGCAAGTCGTGTTATAGTAACGAAAATTTTGATCAATTCATTCGTGTTTGATGACACGAATTTCCGCTGTTTTTCGTGTCTCTGGAGACGAATGTCTTTTTCGTCCTTCCCAGCATGAATTTCTATCAATGGCTGTTCGTGTCTGTGGCACGACTTTCTTTATCGTGTCATTTTATATTTTGTTTTATCATCGTTGTTTTCTATTTTTTGACCATTGTCGCTTGGGGTTTGGGTTAGAATCACTTTCTGCGACTTCCTAACCCCAACCCCAGCTCTAACCCCAACTCCAGGCGAGAATAGTTTTAAAAGCGGACGAAAAACATGTAGAAACCAATGCAAAAAATAACATCCTAACGCGAACCCCGGATCTAGCCCTAACCCCAAGCGACAATGATTTAAAAATAGGAAACAACGATGAGAAAACAAAATATAAAATGACACGATAAAGAAAGTCGTGCCACAGACACGAACAGCTATTGATAGAAATTCGTGCTGGGAAGGACGAAAAAGACATTCGTCTCCAGAGACACGAAAAACAGCGGAAATTCGTGTCATCAAACACGAATAAATTTATCAAAATTTTCGTTACTATAACACGACTTGCCGTGAGACTGGGTTGAGTATTACCAGTGTGAAACGGATAACCCAGGTTTTCGTTAACCCAGGGTTAAAAGCAGGGTTTACAACAAAGATAACCCAGGGTTAAGCATAGTTTGAAAAACCCTCGATTAGCTGCTTCAGCTGTGTTTAATAACATTCTAACCTTGCTTTGTTTCACACTGTATACTGTTGACACTGAAATGCGGGGTTAACCCCACAAAAGTGGTGTCAATCCTGCTTCCAGGCAAGGTTTAATAACCCTGGGTTAATAAATTGCAAGTGTAAAGCAGGGTTTAGAACAGGGGTGGGCATTCCTGGTCCTGGAGGGCCACTGTCCTGCAAAGTTTAGCTCCAACTCTAATCAAACACAACTGAAAAGCCCAATCAAAGGCTTCAGTATGACTTGGAAATGACATTCAGGTGTGTTTGATTAGAGTTGGAGCTAAACTTTGCAGGATGTGGCCCTCCAGGAATGCCCACGCCTGGTTTAGAACGAAGATAACTCAGGGTTAAGTGCAGTGTGAAAAGCCCTAGTCAACTAGACAACTAAAACTTAAGCTATACATTTTATTTACAATACACATAAAATTAACTTGATGATAAAATTAATGCTTATTACTTATTACCTGTTAAACAGACCTGGTTCTTACAGAACTTAGAATTCCAGTAAAGCACTTTTAAAGTAAACCGAGTCATGCACCAAAACCATGCATTGGGAAACTCAATTTCATTGTAGCACTTGCATGAAATCTTCGTTAATGGATTCTGTATGGCAATTTTTAAAGTGGATCTAATACTCTTAAAGGATGAACTTATTTTGCAGGTCAATTTTTTGTGAAAGTTCATCCTAATGCATTATTTCTGCATATCTTTGAAAACTATATTTTGGCTAATACATTACTTGCAGATAAGTGAAAAGACCAGAGTTCATAACGTTAAACTAGTGTTACATTTGAAAGCTCTGGGGGCTAAAATGAAGGAAAGACACTTCCAAACGATTCATCCACGCCACTGAGTCAACACCACTTAAGATGACGTTTCTGAAGCAAACCGCCGAGCTGCAGGTCCGCCCTGCTGAGAAGAGACCATATAATTCATGCAGCACTGGCCAGTTATCTGAATGCAGGCCTACATATACTGTAAAACAATATAGGCAGGTGTCTCCAATCCCAGATTTGAGCTCAAACCCCAATCAAGCACAGCTGAAGCAGCTAATCAAGATGTTCAGTGTGGCTTGATAATTACAGACAGGTGTGTTGGAGCTGGGTTGGAACTGAAGTCTGCAGGACCATAGCTCACCAGGAGCAAGGTTGAAGACACCCTGGCATATACAGTACAGTAAACACACAGACATTCAACGCAAATACAAAATATTACAAATTCTAATTTTAGGATAAAATTCTTGTTAAGACTAAATTCTGATAGCTTTTAACTAGAGACGCACAGATAAATCAGACAATATCTGTATTGGACAATAAAATCAATTTTCGAACTATTGGCCTATAGCTTAAAAACAGCCGATAGTCATGACCGATATAGACGGTTTCATCGGACGCACGTGATACACGTCTGGATCCGAACTTTACTTCCGGTTTCGTTTTTTTAATGGTCTGACTAGTTGCTAAACTGATCTCTGAACAAATGCCTCGTCGAAAATAACAAAAGTTTTGGTTTCCTAGGTAATCTATGTGTTGTTTTTTGCTTGTAATATAAATAAACTACGTACTTTGTGGTTATTTATTATTAGCAGAGTTTACCGGAAGTTACGTGTGGACTGCGACAGCCACTTGTTCATTATGTTGTTACTGCTGAAACTGTCTATATCCTGTCAATCAGAAGAGAACAGGAAAATGCTATGAATTTGTGCTTTGTGTATAGAAAATGTAAAAAAACAACACGTGTTTAATGTTCAATTTTAATGGTAATTAAATGACTGAATAACCTTTTAATTGTATCTTCAGAATTTAGGTAATTCAAGTTAAAGGGACACTTCACTTTTTTTGAAAATAGACTCATTTTCCAGCTGCCCTACAGTTAAACATTTGATTTTTTACTGTTTTGGAATCAATTCAGCCGATTTCCGTGTCTGGCGGGACCACTTTTAGCATAGCTTAGCACAGTCCATTGAATCTGATTAGACCATTAGCATTGCGCTAAAATATAACCAAAGAGTTTAAATATTTTTCTTATTTAAAACTTGACTCTTCTGTTGTTACATCGTGTACTAAGACCGACAGAAAATTAAAACATGCGATTTTCTAGGCAGATATGACTAGAAACTATACTCTCATTCTGGCGTAATAATCAAAGACTGCAGCAGGCACATATTACACTGCACTCTGGGGTACTACGAAAATTGTACCCTGCTCTTGAAAAAGTTACCAAGGGGACTATTTTCGGGCACTGCGTAATATCATTGCGACAACTGCAGCCATGTTACGACAGCAAAATCTTTGATTATTACGCCAGAATGAGAGTATAGTTCATAGCCATATCTGCCTAGAAAAATGCAACTTTTAATTTTCCAGTGGTCTTAATACAAGATGTAACTACAGAAGAGTCAAGTTTTAAATAGGAAAAATATTGAAACATTTTTGTTATTTTTGAGTGCCATGCTAAATGGTAGAGTTGGGTCCGAGTCCACCTTTGTCGAATACGAGTCAAGACCAAGTCCTTAAACATCAAGTCCGAGTCCAAAAGGGTCCGAGTTGGGCTTAAGTCCGAGTTCCTAAAGGCCGAGTCCAAGTCGAGTCCGCCCGAGTCCAGAAAGTAATTAAATTAAAAAAAGATAAAAAATTTGTATTGTAAATTGTTACTTTCTATTAATACTTTAACCTTTCAACCCATTAAACCAATGGCAATATAAAAAAAGTCATAAAAATACCTCTATTGCATCTTGTCATTGCCATTGAACATTTTTATTTTATGTCAACTAATTTCCTATCAAAAATGATTTCAAAGAAAAGAAAGGGATATAGAGGTATCTTCTTTTTACCAGATGTCTTGCAAATAAATTCTCTATGATTTTCGTAAGCAAAACAAATTATTGCTGACTTCGAGGACATCATAGATGTGTGTGATGTGTGTGTTTGTCTGCACGTATGCGACTGGCTGCTGCCTGCCAGTGTGTTGAAGTAAAATAACAGGACTATCTAGTAGTTAATCAAGTGTTTAAACGTGCATCAATAAACAGATCTCTCTTTTAAAAAAATACATTCCTAGAAGGGGAAAAAGTCTTCTGTATGTGCGGTTCAGAAAATGACAAGAGGCACAAGGTTTGCTGACTAGTGTTGCCTGATCTTGCACTTAAAAAACAGCGAACAAGAAAAATCCAATAATAAACCGAAATAAATTTAAATGCTTTACTTCAAAGATCAAAATATTGGGACCGGCACCTTCACACTTTATTAACACCAAAAACTTGATTGCTTCATGAGCCAAAAGCCATAAACGGTTAAGCGCCAACAGTATTTGCGTTCAAAAAAGCCGAGGACCTGGCAACACTGCAAGACCGCGCGCTGTGAAGCAGCCTCACAAAAGAAGCGTACAAACACAACGCCAAGACAAAGGTTCATTGCAAAACACAATGCTGTTAGATTATTTTGGTCAAAGCTGTGAGTGATAAGCCCGCGAGACGGCAGAACGTTGCTATGGTTATTTGTGTGTCAATCATCACATTTTCGGGAGTGAGTCGTGTTCCGTACAGACATGAAACGAACATTTAGGGGATTCACTCACGCATTTAAATGCGGTTGTCACTTCCAAAAGTTTGCAGTGTGTACGAGAGACTGAGACATTAATTAATTTCTCATCTCAAGTTTATGCTGGTTTTATTGTTACACATGATGCGGACTCGACTGTACTCGGGATATTTTCCGAGTCCAAAATGTCCAAGTCTGTGTCAAGTCGGAGTACAAATTCACCCGAGTGCGTGACAAGTCCGAGTTCATTCAAAATTGGACTCGAGTCCGGACTCGAGTCCCAGTCCAAGTTCGAGTACCCCAACTCTACTAAATGGTCTAATCAGATTCAATGGATAATGCTAAGATATGATAAAAGTGCTAGCACCAGACCCGGGATCAGCTGAATTAATTCCAAAAAGGTAAAAATCAAATGTTTAACTCTAGGGGAGCTGGAAAATGAACATTTAAAAAATAGAGGAGTGTCACTTTAAAGGTATTGCAGAAGATTTTCTTTTTCCGGGTGGATCATCAAGACTATTGGTCCTCCTAGTTGTCAATCAGGAGTGTTGTGCAATTGCATTTTTTTTAAAAGTATAGAAGGCGGTTCTTTTCTAAAATTTGAGAAAATCCTCCTCTACACCTTTAACATAACCAGCAAAGTATCTGTCGATATCAGGCTGAATAATCGGCTATCGGTGGAAAAATATAAAGTCTACTTTCATATGTTTATTACATGTAATATCTCTACTTTTAATAAAACAAATCAATCTAATGTTTTTTATGAAATGTTTTTAATTTTTTGAAAAAATTTTCATTGGGTGTCACTGAGGTGTAGTAGTTGCTAGGGTGTTACTAAACTGTTGCTGAACGTCAATTTGTTGTTTTCAACAATTTTAGTTATAAGGATGTTCTGGGTGGGGCAGTCGGAATCTCCATAAAATTCTGTTCTTTATATTCAGTACAAGTGCGTGGGCTTTTCACCTACTTTCTAATGAAGTTGCACAACCAGAGATATCATGACAAAACAGTGAAAAGCTAAAAAGTTATATATATATAAAAAAATCAATAACCATGTGTGCATTAGAAAAAGTGTACTTATAGCTCAGTTGGTTCGATCCCAGGGAACACACATAATGTAAATCTTGTAATGCACTGTAAGTTGCTTTGGATAAAATATGCCAAATGCTTAAATGTAAATAGTAGATGGTGCGCTCTGTGTAAAGAGTAATAAAAACCATTAACTTTAAATAACAACACCTATTTACCCAATAACCCAAAATTGACAAATCAGATCTGACCAACATATCAGTTTATCGCTTGTACATACAAGGACATTTAGTCACCGGCTTTGATTTTTTAAGACAAAAGCACACACGTTCTAATATTACTTCCAGTCATGTCAATCATATTCTTGCACTGTGATGCTATTTTCTGCCCTGGCCAGTGAGTCAGACCTGCAGCACATATTTAATAACACACTTATTGCCTGAAATTGCACAGACACTGCGAGGGGTAAAACATACAGACGAGAGCTAAAAGAGAGTATTTACTTTCTTAATATGACATAAGAAGCAGACCACAGATTCTCTTAAATTCACACAAACACCTTAAAATACTTAAGGGAATTTAAGTCTTTTCCCATTCAATGAGTCTGGAAAGCTACAGTATAACATACATACAGGTACAGTATACACCAACCACATATGATATATACAGGTAAAATATACAATCATATCCAAATACATTAAATTGCAGATTCAAATTTGCCACCTAAAAATGTCATAAATATATAACGCAGGAACGATTAAAGAAAATGGAGAGAATGAAGACGCTTACCCGGTTGTTCACCGTCAGTAAAAGGGTGCAGCCAGAGAGAGATGCTTTTCGTTTCACGATAGACAGCCTTTCTACACCCCCCTCTCTCTCCCCCTTACACAAAACACACACACACACACAAATCTAACAGCTCTCATGGTCCATTCATAATTTCACAGACAAGCAGACAGACACACGCACGCATTCATGACTGGAATATTGAATGCAGTTAGGTTTGTGTGATACACAGATATATTCCTGCATCTAAAAACTATGGAAAAATCAGCTGGGAGAAATGGCCAAGATATATGAACATGCATTTTGAAGGATGGTGAGATTTATTGCATGAACGAAGAGTCAAATTTGCCATAGGCATTCATGTCGAAAGCAATACTGCTTTTCCACTCACCCACAAAGATGAAGCAAAATATCATCACAGAAGAAATGACACACACGCTTGAGTTGCTTTATGGAGAGAGATACCCACATGCAGTTTCAAACCTGTAAGCTTGCCTTTCCTCCATGGGTCACTAAAGTAGCCCAATACTCATGTCTCAATGAAAGTAAACAAAGATGCAGCATCAAGCTTTAAAAAGGACAACATCAATGTGCATGTGCTGGACATTATCATCAGAATTCATAAAATATCATAAAGGGTAAAACCACAGATGGTTCTTCATACAATCTTTTTCTCATGTTGTGTCATGCAAAGTTTAAATTCAAAGAGTTTGGAAAGATGTGAGTTTTCATTTTTGAGACAATTCAGTGGATAATAGCTCGGTTCATTTTATATCAGACTGTGTTGCCAAACAAAGTGTAAAGAGATAAAGAGATACACCACACAGTGCAATGTCCCACACCACCACACGCATATTTTTTAATCAATTCATGGTGAACATTCAATATAAAGTCAAGCTAAACAAAATCCCATACCAAATACAACAAGCACACTTGATATGGCACACAATAAAATCTGATATAAAAATAAATACATTTTGGCAGGTAAATCTCTACATGTAGTTGACATTAAAAAAATACTTTCTAATAAGTGACCATCATTTTGCATCTTACAATGGGCGACATTTTTAAGCGCTATCAATCAGGGCATCCATGTGTTGTGTACACAGACACTCTCAGATAAGGAAATTTACAAGCACAAGGACAGGCATACTCTGTCTTACATACATTGTGCAGTAATCTTATAACTCCAGTCTGTCCATAATATGCTTACAGAGTCCTCAAATCTCAGTTCACGACAAATTCTGCAAGTTCTTTGGTTAAAGGACACAGTTTTCCTCCTGTGATTGGTCACAGGAAGTCAGCTTTCCATTTCCTGCTGGCAGCTGCAAGAACTGTGGCAATGCGAGCTGCTCTTTCGTGAGTAAACCGCGCTGGTCATCCACCCGACTGCATTGGGCACGGTTCAACATCTCAACAAGACCTGAGAGGAGAGTTCAATGAAGAAAAATAAATGTCAAGGCAGCACTGCTCTATAAACTAGTGAGTTAGTGTGCAATGATTCACTAGATAGACAACATCTTATGTTTTGGTATTGAGTGAAATTTGTCATTGCATGTCACAATGCATCCATGCATACTGGGTTACTACTGTAGGTTGCCTATGTAAGGGGCAACGTTGCCTAAAATCAATTGCACAAAAGCAATGTGCTAAATCGACATAAATATCAGGAACTATT
The DNA here is from genome assembly GCF_027580225.2 of Misgurnus anguillicaudatus. Lineage (NCBI taxonomy): Eukaryota > Metazoa > Chordata > Actinopteri > Cypriniformes > Cobitidae > Misgurnus > Misgurnus anguillicaudatus. The sequence continues at coordinate 27,243,250 of NC_073352.2, read as the reverse complement.
TATGTAGGTATGTCAAAAACCGTTATATTACAATTAAGTAAGTGCAAAGAAAAGCACAGTATATTTTAGGGCAATATCACATCATACTTTCTTGTAAAGTTGATGTTTTATAAAACATGCAAACAGTATTTAAAGCACATCATGAGAAATTATTACCATCCATTTCCTGGTTTTGTCTGGTTTTGGAATTAACTCTGGATATTGGTGAAGCATCTTGAGTCTCCACACCAGCTAAAACACACAAACACCAAGCAATGCGAGGAGGAATGGGTGTGAAACAGATCGTTTCAAAAGTGACAAGCTTGATTTCATGTCAGTTAACACCTCCTCCATAATCCTATTTTTATGGTTTGATGTAATGACATGTCTCTGGGATCTCATCTGCATCCGAGAAGCTTCTAGGAAACAACAACTTTTAAAATTGTATTTAAAAGCCTGTACTGAAACCTGAGGTGGAGATTTCATTGTGGTGAGCAAAAAACACTGTGACAACCAAGTACAACAAGACTAACACATACTGATGAGAGAGAGAGATATAGAGAGTGAAAGTGAGCGAGAGACCTTACTTAATGTCCCATTATACTGTATGTAGATAATGTATATTATTTACTTATTCTGTTATTTAGCTTTGTGTTTAGCTTTTTGTTCTTATCATTTCATTGTATTTTATTATAACGTTCACTTTTAATTTAGCACTACTTTTACTTGCACTATTTGTACACAGCCCACCTGCAAATGCTTTGGCAATACAAATGTACAGTTTTTTTCATGTCGATTTTTTGTCCTGTACAACTGCTGTAACATTAAAGGGACATTTGCTTTTTTTTAAATATGCTTTAAAATGTTTTTATTTTTTTTCCAACTCCCCTAGAGGTAAACATTTGATTCTTACCGTTTTGAAATCCATTCAGCCGATCTCCGGGTCTGGCGCTAGCACAATCCATTGAATCTGATTAGACCATTAGCATCGCACTAAAAAAAGAAGAGTTTCGAAATTTTTCCTATTTAAAACTTGAACCTTCTGTAGTTACATTGAAAATAGTCCTCTTGGTTACTTTCAATGGCAGGGGACTATTTTCAGGCAGTGCGCAATATCACTACGCCTGCTGCAGCTATGTTACATCAGCAAAGTCCTTGATTGTTACGCCAGAATGAGAGTATAGTCTTAGCTACCCATATCTGCCTAGAAAATCACAGCTTTTAACTTTCTGTCGGTCTTAGTACACGATGTAACTACAGAAGAGTCAAGTTTTAAATAGGAAAAATATTGAAACTCTTTGGTTATTTTTTAGCACGATGCTAATGGTCTAATCAGATTCAATGCATTGTGCTAAGCTATGCTAAAAGTGCTAGCGCCAAACCCAGATCAGCTGAATGGATTCTAAAACAGTAAGATACTCTAGGGGGGGCTGGAAAATGAGCTTATTTCCAAAAAAGTGGAATGTTTCTTTAATGAGAGCATTAATACATGATCCTGACAGAGTCATCAGTACCAAAACACTTCTTGTAATGTAATTGGCCTCCTTACTACATGGCTACTTACCATATAAATATGAAGATAAAATTATAATTTGAGACTTAAATAATTTGGACTTGTGGAGTCCATACAAACTTGACTAAAAGCGGTCTTTCAAAGAGAACCGAAACATACTGCACCAAATACTATTTAAACAAATACCTTCTCAAATTAAAGGTATAGTTCACCCAAAATTTAAAATTCTGTCATCATTTACTCACACTCATTTTGTACGGTAAAATATTAAAAAGATAAAACAGAAATATTTTCATTGATGATATAATTTCAGTGGATTTAGTGAACTATTTTGGTGTACTGACATCACTAAAATCTTGATAAATGATTAAAGCCAATACCGACGCACCTTTAACACGATTCAAACATAGAGTTTTGTTGGCCAGACGGTAAACATTGGTGCTCATGCTTAGAGGTTCCTCTGAGTCACTCTGCAATAAAAGGCAAAATAAAAATGCATTACCACAGATGGCCTTGACACATTTTCATTTTTCAATGTTTTATTAGCCATTTTAATGTGCCAGTTTGTCACATGACTATATTTGATGCAGTGCAGTTTTACTGTGTGTGTGCATGTGTTAGATTGACAGATAATAGTGATGAACTGAGTTTACACACCAGTGTAACCTGCACATCCTGCAGCTGCAGCTGATGTTTCTGCAGGACGGCAGAAATCACGTCAGTCAAATTCTTACTCGACTTCGTGACAATTCCCAACCTCCTTCCAGAAAACACAATCTCCAGCCTGAAAACACAAATATTTGATGATGTCCTCACAAATGTATTACTACAGAAATCATTATGTGTCGCTTTAAATCTGATAATGTACATGGTTATTTGATTTAGTGATATTTATTGCCTCTCTATAATAGTGTACAGTGTTTTTGTTTTACTTACGCAAAAGTAACTTTGAGTTCCAGAGAGAGCTGTTGATCTGCAATCAAAGAACTGTCTTGATCTAGAGAAAGAGGCTGTTCATAACCAAACATATGCTGGATTATTTAGAAAGTATGACTGCAGTGCAAAAACTCTAGACTAATAACACAACATCTTACACAACATACTCACCAATCACCAATTAAAAAGCATCAAAATCATTTGTGACCCAGTCTGTGAAAACCCAGCTAAAGTCAGTTTTTGGAAATGACTGTTTTCTACATTACGTGGGATGATTTTAAGTAGACAACATTCTGTGAAACATAACCTTCATATCTTTAATTTTGACCAAGTAAGGTCATGTCAAAGATTGAAATCATTGCGAAATGAAACTTTAATGCTCCAAATCTCGTAATTGGATTAAGAGACTGTAGATTTCAAACACAGGTTTACGTTGCTTGCTTAAATTTCATATAAATGGAAAGACTATTAAAAAACACCCTAAAAGTTTATTTTCCTGATCATTTTTCTGTGTGACCTCAAATTCACAAGTTAACACAACCATAAACTTTTTAACATATACTTGCCCACTTTTACATGAGAGACAGAATGACAATGAACAATTTCACATAAAACTAAATTATTGCTCTTTATAGTATTATTATGTTTGTTTTGCAAAAAATCTCACTAAAATTGGGTCTCATTCACTAATAATTGCGTACGTTTTTCATATTTATATGCACACTTGAACTTCTCACGAAAACTTTATGCCTAATTCACAACATGTGCACACGCACATGAATTTGTTTTTAATACTGTACTTGTTCTTACGTTAGTGAATTTGGAAAGCGGCAGCATGCACAATATTGGTAATTTGCATAGAACACGCCTAAAACAGCTCCATATAAGGGCTTTCCGCAGTGCAGGTCAATGCAGGTAAATGTCAATAAATACTGTTGAGTCATCTCGTAAATAAAGAGAAAACGTTGTCTGAGGAGTTTATAACTGAAGTTCATACGCCCGCTATTATCCACTGGGTGGCGATCTTTCCCAACTTAAACACTGACGCATTCACTGAAAACACCGTGTAGTACTGTTCATGTCTGAATCTGATGATTTCTTACTAAAGTTCTTCACAAAAATGGAATTATCTCCGCTTTTAGCTGAAAATTTGAGAGGTGATAACTGATAAGAGAACAAATTAAGGTAGGATGAAACTTTTTGTTGTTGTTGTTGTTGTTGTTTGAAAGCGGATGGTCTGTTCTTTCATTTTATATTTATGTTTATTTAAAGAAGATAATTTTTCTGTAAGGCATTAAACTAAAACCGGGTGGCAACTTAAAAAAAAAAACGCTGACGTGGAAAGAGTTCAGCATGCTTACAAGCATATTTGATCATCACTTCAGCAGCACAATATAAATGTTAATGTATAAATTAGATGAATGGTGATTTATAAAATAAACACCACCGTCTTTAATCATATTTTCATTGTGTCTTTGCTGCGTCTGTGTTGTTTGTGAACTGCGCTCTGTTTCAGTCACACTTGATTCTGAGGAACTACTTTGTTTGGCGGAAGAGTAATATTTATACTAATATAATTACAACTTATTTGTGTTTTATTTTATAAAATCCCGCTAACTTTATGCATATGAAGTAACCGTTTTATAAACGCAATAAACCCCTCGAAGCGTTGGGTTACCAGTGCATTTTATAACAGATAAGGGGGTTTAGGCACTCCGCTTCGCGTCGTGCCTAACAACGCCCCTTAGCTGTTATAAAATGCACTGGTAACCCACTGCTTCTTGGGGTTTATTGCTTTATTATAGCCTAGTATTTGATTATAGCGTGCGTGATTATTGTGTATGAGTGGTTTTAGGTTTTCTTGAATTTTTGCGTACATTTAGAAGAAATTGATACGAAAGTTTGTGTTAAATTACAATTTGATCATAAAAAACATCCGTACGCACATCTCACGCACAAATTTGTGCATACGCATGCTTAATGAATGAGACCCATTGAGATCATAAGTGCACTTTAGAGGGAAAAAAGTCAAGTATAATGTGTGACCCCAGACCACAAAATCAGTCAAATGTCCATTTTTGGAAATTGAGATTTTTACATCATCTGAAAGCTTTCCATTGCTGTGCGGGTTTATTAGGATATGACAATATTTGGCTGAAATACAACTATTTGAAAATCTGGAAACTGAGCGAATCGCCTTCGAAGTCGTCCAAATAAGGTCCTTAGCAACACATAAATACTAAGGCTAAATACATTTTTTATACATTTACGTTAGGAATTTTACAAAATATCTTGATTTCCTAATAACTTTGGCATAAAAAAAAGATACTTCTGACCATTTTTTTTATTTTTGGCTATTGCTACAAATATAATTGTGCTTTTAGGACTGGTTTTTGTGGTGTTTAGCAGTTGTGTGAAAAATTTGCAAACATTTGCCGCACAACAATGATAAAGATCTTTCTCACACGAAGCTTTTCAGACTTTATCTTTTACACTTACAATAATAACCACAGAAAAGTTACTGTCTATCTTACAGTAGATAAATGAGAAACAAACCTTGTCTTTGCCCTGAAGATAAAGATGGACATCACTCAGAGGGAATCCTCTCTTCTCACACAGACCGCTCACCATTTCTCTAAGGGTCAGACCCGGTTTGGCTGAAGCCAGGCTGGCGGTCCCGTCCGGCAGGTAGACACAGCAGTACTTATCTGCCGTAGGGGAACCAGAACTCAAAGCCTCTGGATCAGATATAGACACACTGCAGCGTCCATTCTTAAATGTATAGAAAATATGTTTTAAACATGCTTCAATGAGAGATAAGACCGGTAGCGATTTAAGAAAATGCTTTTTAAAGACACCTCTGCTTTGCCATTTCCAAAGACCAACTCCAGGCTGCTGTTAGACTTGACAGAGATCTGGGACTCTTTACGTGACACAGATGAATGCTGATATGACGAATCTGCTGAGTAATTACATGACACGTCATTAGAAACAAAACAGTAAACCTGACTAAAGTGAATAAAAACCTTTAGTTGCTTGAAGATGAGTTTTTTAAACATACAGTGGGATGACAAAAAAAAACACGGGGCAACCTGTGGTCGGTTGCATAAAGCTGCGAAGTTAAAGGAACATTCCAGTTTTTTTGTAAATATGCTAATTTTCCAGCTCCTCTAGAGTTAAACATTTGATTATTACGGTTTTGGAATCCATTCAGCTGATCTCCGGGTCCGGCGCCAGCACCTCTAGCATAGCTCAGCATAATACATTGAATCTGATTAGAACATTAGCATTGCGCTAAAAAAAATAACCAAAGACTTCTAACTTTTAACTTTCTGTCGGTCTTAGTACACAATGTAACTACAGAAGAGTCAAGTTTTAAATAGGAAAAATATCGAAACTCTTTGGTTAATTTTTAGGCATGATGCTAATGGTCTAATCAGATTCAATGGATTGTGCTAAGCTATGCTAAAAGTGGTAGGCTACCGCAAGACCCAGAGATCAGCTGAATGGATTCCAAAATGGTAAAAATCCAACTCTAGGGGAGCTGGAAAATGAGCATATTTTCAAAAAAAGTGGAGTGTCCCTTAAAGACTGTTTAGACAAACTAGCAATTAGTTAAGGATTTTGCATTTTAAATTCAACAAGTTGACCTTTTATGTAAATGTCTGACACTTATGACCACCCTTCAAGAAAAAAAAGATGACTAATGTGTGAAACTAGTCCAAGCAGTTTATGTAACCACCTGCAGAAGCCACCAACATGATACATGCATCTTCACTTTTGAGACTGGCATATGATCTTTATCAGCTTGAAGCAAAATGCACGCACAAAGACATTATGAACAAAGTAGAGATAGAGAAGCTCATATTGAGTCAGACCGTACCTCCCCATGACCCGGTCTTCTCTAACCTCTTCTTCCTGTTGCTTTTGCTCTCTGCCGACAGCGCTTTTAACTCGACACTCTGTTTTCAAGCACACACAATAATGAACACAATTATGCTTTAAAATGTTATTACTCACCAACACAATATCACGTTTGCACAGATGTGTGATATTCTCATAAAGTTAGACCTGTATCGGTTCACAGCATTCACATTTCGAACATACTGTACAATATGCTCAGCACAATTAAAGTAATGCACTGAAAGACTTATGACCTTGATCTGATCAGAGGTCTTAAGACACCAAGGTGTGTTCCACTTCATGATTGGGAAAGTAACTCCTAGTAGGTGGTCGTCCTAGGCTCTGACCCATGCAGTGCAAAAATTTCTGCTGAAAAGTATAATTCAATAATGCTGGGTACACACCAAAAGATAATCGGGCTGATTTTGGGCAGATTTCCCCCCTTCCGACAATCCTAGCTTTGTCACGATTATATTGATGGTTCTACAGATTATCTTATCAGATTTTCCCTTGGTGTCAGGTGACAAGTTCGGTATTTTACACTTAAAGCCATGTTTTAGATTGTTTATGATGAAATAGAACGTTTTTGACTGAAATTTGGACATATGATGCTGGCCCAAGAATTTTCCGTTTCTGATTTATCACCCCACCACCTCTACAATGGCTGCATAGGTGCACTGGAACAATCCTTCCTAAAATCCATTAAACTTTCGTTTACAAAGACGTGAAACTCACCGAGTGGTCCGGGGTGTTCACTGATATGCTCACAGAAAAATCGCTGCAAAAGATGCTTTCCAACAGGTGTTTTAGCATTCGTTGTAAACTTGTGCACCTATTTTTCCAAACGCCTCACACCCGTATATTCTTCCGCTGAGAGCTTAAATAATAGACACTCCAGCCCAGTTGGTGGCGATAATCCGCCTTTGCCAATTGCAAGAATACAAATAACGTTCCCGGTGCGGAGTAAAACCGTACCTCACAGCACATCTAATACAAGTCAATGGAGTTGGACAAAAACTATGATAAAACCTGTTGGAAAGCATCTTTTGCAGCGATTTTTGTGCGAGTATATCAGTGAACACCCCTGACCACTCGGTGAGTTTCACGTCTTTGTAAACGAAGGTTTGGTGCATTTTATTAAGGATTGTTCCAGTGCACCTATGCAGCCATTGTAGAGGTGGGGGTGATACAACAAACACCCGAAAATTCTCAGGCCAGCATCATATGTCCAAATTTCATAAATCCTGATGTGTTTGGGGAACCCGAGGACAAACGCGTGCATGCTCTTGAGATTATCACGTGAAACGAAACGATATCCAATCAGAAATCGAGATGATGGAAGATGGAAGCAGTCATGGCGCAGCACAAATTGAAGTTGATGTGGACAGCAGAGATGGACTATGTTCTCGTCTCCACGACTTCACTAAAACCCTTGTCTTTTTTCCTTGAATTTTCTATGAAAATCATTCCAAACACTATTATTGAGATTTCTTTTTGCATATCATCCGCAATGCTTATTCTGAAGTCTCGCAAGATTTTGCAAGATTTCCTTCTTTTATAGTCAAGACTCTGGTTAAAAATCGGACAAAATCAACACACAATAGGAGCAAAACATTTAAATCTAGGATTTATTTATCCTCATGTTTGTGGTCTATCAAAATCTTATAAGATGTAAAAATCTTTTGGTGTGTACCCAGCACAAGTCAATAATTCAGGTAGATCCCCCAATGTGTCAGCTTCTGATGCAATATCAAGTGAAATTTTTTTTGAAAGGGAACTAGACAACTATAACGATTATAGCTGCTATTTGTGGTTTAAGCTAAATGCAATCTTGATTATTCTAAATTTAATGACACTTGCATTTAACGGTTCACACATCATTTTACTGTATAACTCATAGACATTACTAAAGAGAATGCTGAACAAAATAACCACAAAATCACTCATTTCCTGTACAAAACTGCAGTTAGTTAAGGCAGCAAAAATGCTGTTTGTGTTAGTCAACAATGCTCACATGCTGAAGATATCCTTCTGCTTTTCTTTAAAAACATTTTTTTTAATTAAATACCTTCCTGTTACTGGGGGGCGTTGAGCTCTTTTTGGACACTTTGCTCTTGGGTTCTGGAGGTCCGATGGTGGGTAATGGACGACCCTCCACACAGGCCACCATGCAACTCTGGTACAGCTGTGAGCGGACAAATCTCGCGTAACTGTCCATTTTCATTAGCTTAAAGATCTGCAGCCGAACAAAAACAAGACCTTGAAATTATTTACCTGTTGTGTCTGAAGAATTTAAAAAGACTTAACATAGCAAATAACACATTTCTATCAACTTCAGTTTCACTTCCCATAACACTATTATTTCTCTGTTGTCTGTCACATGGTGGACACCCCGTTCCTAGTGGAATTTTGGACAACCGCAATAGAAATGATACTAGAAAATGTATTTGTACAATCTGATTTATAATCTCAACCGGTTGCCATTTCAGATTTCATACTTATCACATCTCATCAAATTCTAACAGGCTGATAACAAACACAGCGCATGCTGCAGTTGTGCACGTACCTGTTCCTGAGCTTTATCGAACATGTCAAGAGTAGGCGTCTCCAGTGAACTTTCCTCTATCTGGGCCGTATCATCGATGTTAACCGCATTAGGTGAGCTTTCAGAAAGAAAAGTGTTGTAGATGGAGCGTGCCTCTTTCTTCAGCTGATGGGTAAAATTTAACATTTTTGTAACTTTATTTGACTTTGATTTTATGGTTACAGTTAGCAAACATGCACAACATTAAGCCAAAACAATGTCAACGGTTTGAGTTTTGGTTACATTAAAAAAATGATGGTGTTTGATCTTCATGAGACCCATTCCTGCTATTAGTGAAATGACCGGGTATCGAAGTATCCAAAAAAGTGTGCAAATATTTAACATGACATGCATGTATCAAACTTCAATGTACTGGAAACAAACGAGACAGTCAAAATCTCAGATTTCAAACAAATTCCACACATAAAAAATATCATGCAGTTGGAGTCAATTGTGTAGTGGGAAGTGCTCCGACATATGGTGCAGACGCGCTTTCAGAAACCCGAGTTTGAATCCCGGCTTGAGGTCCTTTGCCGATCCTGTACCTCTCTCTCCACCGTATACTTTCCTGTACTCCCCTATCATACGGTCTATCTAACAAAGGCAAAAATGGCCCAAAAGAATTGCATGCATACTTCCTCCAGTTTGGTAGATGGAATCTTCTTGAACTTCTCACATGCTTGGTAAAACTGGATATTTTCAGCGCTAACCTCAGATTTAAGAAACTCCTGCAAGAAACATACAAGGGAAACCTCAATGTGTCACACATAGTAGAGCTGAACAATATACAGAAATTACCAAAACATTATAAATGTGCTATATAAGACTTATATACAACAGTCTTATACAGTGAGGAAAATAAGTATTTGAAAACCCTGCTATTTTGCAAGTTCTCCCACTTAGAAATCATGGAGGGGTCTGAAATTGTTATCGTAGGTGCATGTCCATCTGTGAGAGACATAATCTAAAAAAAAATCCAGAAATCACAATATGATTTTTTAAAACTATTTATTTGTATGATACAGCTGCAAATAAGTATTTGAACACCAGTATATCAGCTAGAATTCTGACCCTCAAAGACCTGTTAGTCCATTTATTATCCTAAATTAGATGCACCTGTTTGAGGTTGTTAGCTGCATAAAGACACCTGTCCACCCCATACAATCAGTAAGAATCCAACTACTAACATGGCTGAGACCAAAGAACTGTCCAAAGACATTAGAACAAAATTGTACACCTCCACAAGGCTGGAAAGGGCTATGGGGAAATTGCCAAGCAGCTTGGTGAAAAAAGGTCCACTGTTGGAGCAATCATTAGAAAATGGAAGCTGCTAAACATGACTGTCAATCTCCCTCGGACTGGGGCTCCATGCAAGATCTCACCTTGTGGGGTCTCAATGATCCTAAGAAAGGTGCAAAATCAGCCCAGAACTACACAGGAGGAGCTGGTCAATTACCTGAAAAGACCTGGGACCACCGTTTCCAAGGTTACTGTAGGTAATACACTAAGACGTCATGGTTTGAAATCATGCATGGCACTGAAGGTTCCCCTGCTTAAACCAGCACATGTCCAGGTCCGTCTTAATTTTGCCAATGACCATTTGGATTATCCAGAGGAGTCATGGGAAAAAGTTATGTGGTCAGATGAGACCAAAAAATAACTTTTTGGTCATAATTCCACTAAATGAGTTTGGAGGAAGAAGAATGATGAGTACCATCCCAAGAACACCATCCCTACTGTGAAGCATGGGGGTGGTAGCTTTATGCTTTGGGGGGTTTGGGTTTTTTCTGCACATGGGACAGGGCGACTGCACTGTATTAAGGAGAGGATGACCGGGCCATGTATTGCGAGATTTTTGGGAACAACCTCCTTCCCTCAGTTAGAGCACTGAAGATGGGTCGAGGCTGGGTCTTCCAACATGACAATGACCCAAAGCACACATCCAGGATAACTAAGGAGTGGCTCTGTAAAAAGCATATCAAGGTTCTGGCGTCGCCTAGCCAGTCTCCAGACCTAAACCCAATAGAAAATCTTTGGAGGGAGCTCAAACTCCGTGTTTCTCAGCGACAGGCCAGAAACCTGACTGATCTAGAGAAGATCTGTGTGGATGAGTGGGACAAAATCCCTCCTGCAGTGTGTGCAAACCTGGTGAAAAACTACAGGAAACGTTTGACCTCTGTTATTATAAACAAAGGCTACTGTACCAAATATTAACATTGACTTTCTCAGGTGTTCAAATACTTATTTGCAGCTGTATCATACAAATAAATTTTTTTTTGAATTATGTCTCTCACAGTGGACATGCACCTACGATGACAATTTCAGACCCCTCCATGATTTCTAAGTAGGAGAACTTGCAAAATAGCAGGGTGTTCAAATACTTATTTTCCTCACCGTAAATACAACGTGAAAATGATTGTGGTCAAGACTGTGGCAATGAATGTCTTTATGTGACTAGTCACTATATGTGAATAACAGCTTTTTAACTTTTTGTCCCAGAAAAAGTCCTATTTTTACAAAAAGTTATTCCCATCTGAATATCTGAATCCACCATGAACAATCATAAAACACGACGCATCAATAGCCAATCACTGAAGTCCCAGCTGAATAATCCGAAAGGAGGTTGGCAATGAATGCTGACGCTTACTGTAAAGTAACGGACACCAACGTGGTCTTCGAGCAGCCGTTCAAAACACACCGCCCAGCTGACAACCCTGCTGGCGGGGCCATCGGGCACCTGAGGGCCACCCGGCCGGCTCGAGCTCTCAGACAAACTGGAGCTGCTACCTCTGCTGGACAACTTCAAGTTCAGTTCTGTAAGGAAACAGAGATATAAAGACAGCAATAGAAACACACAAACCACAATCAAACAAAACATTCAACAGACCAAGAGAACAAAACAGACATTCTTCAGTTAGACAACCAATTCTCTTTTCAACCAAGAGAAAAAAACATTTCCACTGTTTTAAAGAGTTGTTGGGTACACTAACCCTACAATAGAAGCCTGAATACTAAAAACAAAAGTCTTAAGCAATCAACACTTACCACCATCAGAAACCGCCTGGGTCTGTAAAAGCAAACAAACAAAAAGAATCAGTCTGGCATGAAGTCAGTGGAGGCCTGTAGTATCATCCTTGTAAATTAAAGGGGGAAATGCAGCACAGGAAATTACATTTTAACAGCTGCTGTTTTTTCTTTTTTTGTACAGTCACTTCAGTGACTAGCACACAGGAAATGGGTGTGTTTGCCATTTAACTTCATTAAGAGACATGGGCATGGTAAATGGCACACACAAAATATATCAATCACCCGTGAGGTTCACTCTTAGCTCGCCCAATGTTTAGCGGCCCGAGCATCGGCCAAGTACGTGTGTAATTGAAATTCACATTGCCATGGTAACACAAAGAAAAACTGATTGCTAAATAATCATTTTCTCAGTGCCTCACCATCAAGCACTAAAGATTTCAGGTTATTTCTATGTCTACCTACATCAAATTTGACAGTAGATATAAAGCCATATACTGTACTTAGTTACAACAAACTATCGCATCTCAAATAAAACTTGTGAAATGTTTTAAATGTTTCACATGTATATATATATATATATATATATATATATTTATATTTATATATTTAATTTGTATTTTGATAAATTGTACTTTGTATTTGAAATACCCTTCAAAAGGGGTTTCTTCAGGACAGATTTATAGTAAAACATACATGCATAAGCTATGCACAAGCTCTTCTGTAGGACAACATCCCAAGGCAAACTGTTGGCATGGAGCATGGCCGTAACCAGCTATGAGGTCATCGAGGTCCAGATCTGTTAATTTTCATATTAAAGGTCCCATTTTTTCTGTGTTTTTGAACCTTTAAGTGAGTTTACAGTGCGCAACATAACATGACGTGCTCATGTTTCACGTGTAAAAAAAACTGCGGTATTTCTCACACAATTTTCTTATCTCTATAGCGCTGTTTTCACTGTCCTCAAAACGGGCTGATGTCTTCCTTGTTTCACGAAGTCCCTCCTTCAGAAATACGCATCGAGTTCTGATTGTGTAGCTTGTTTAGGGTGTTGTGATTCGATAGCAGCTTAGCTTGCCGTTAGCTTAGCTGGCGACTGACATATTCCTGTGGGCGGAGTTTAGTCAAAAAACTGTTCTACTGACTTCAGTGAGTACGTTTACATGCACAGAATAAGCGGATAAAGCTGTAAGGTAAGGTTTCTCGCAGGTAGTGACGTCATCGCCTATAGTACACAATAGTCGATCAAAAAGCCGACAGCATATCTGTCTTAAGCTATATTGTTTTCTCTCTTTTCGTGTCTCCAGAACCTGTAAATATAACATTAGTTTTTATTTTCGCAGTTTCTCTGCCAACTGCTGTAGTAGAGCAGAGACTTTTATGCGTTACTTTGCGCTTAATTCCACGTCTGGCATTTATCTTTCACACGCGGAGACATGCCCACATGGACAAAACCGTGAGAAAGCCGGTTAAGGTGTTTACATGCCACGCGAAATCGAGGTAATGAGCAAAAAACTACCTGTGCCGATCGGTTTTTGCTTACGCCGTTTATGGGCTTTTCCCGATTAAAGAAAACCGTTTTACGCATTCGCTGTAGGCTTTGAAAGGCGAATTTTGTTAAAGAAAATACATCGCCTGGCAGCGAACTTTGAGCTTTATCATTTTACAGGTATTTTTTGCTATTATAGAAACATTGCACACTAGGGTTTTAAAAAATCGGATCAGGAAGAACGTGACCTTTGAATGACTACTTATTCAAAACGAGTCATCAGCATCCGGGTATATAATTAAGTTTACTGAATAGTTTGATGTAAAAATACTTAAGCCGCTGTGATACGCTATAGCGGACAGTTGTGAGGGCGCTGGTGGAGAATTCACAGTGTTGCCAAACCACATTATTTAAATCTTCTTTAGATGTAGTGTTTAGCATTTAATGTAACACTTTGGGAAATTTACAAAGTGATGAGTATGTGTAGGTCAGTGTTCGCGATTTCTCTGATTTATTGCTAAAAAACAAGGTTTGAACTTATTTGTTTTTATTATGACTCATTATTTTCGTACTTATATCTGGCAACACTGGGTGACCAGCACCTAAACTGACAGTTATCAAATAAGGCACATCATATAGCACAGGCAGGTTATTGCTGACAGAATACTATACATTCAATAAACCAAAAGCAGTAATCATTATGATTGAAAATAACTTTGGTACAAACATCTAGAAAATTTGGTTTTACTTGTAATTTGCACAATATGTTACATGTTATTTAATACAATTTAGGAGTTAACCTTTAACTAAGTCATCCTGGAAACATTAATATGAGCACAAAACCCAAGTTCTTGAAAGACAGAGAGTGTACCCAAAGTTTAAAATGGTACTTAAATAAAACTACACTTAAATACCAGCAAGTACATTATGTAAAGTTTTAAAGTTATGCACTACAAATATACTAAATTAAAGTATAGTTCTACTTCAGTAGTACTTCAGTGCAGTGGTTCTCAAACTTTTTCAGCGTGCGGCCCCCCTTGTGTACGGTGCATTCCCCTTGCACCATCTCGCGGCCCCGGCCCCCAGTTTGAGAACCACTGCTTCATTGCACCTGGAAAAGTATACTGAATATCAGTAATGCCTAAGTTGATTTTTTTAGGTGTACTGAAATAAATAGTGCTTAAAAAAAGCACAGCTGTGTACATTAAGATGTTCTTAAGTTAATCTTAAAACACTAAAGGCATATTTGGTATATTATATATTAGCTACAATATGAGTGAGCGAAAATAGTAAATTTACGACGTTTACTTAAAAAAAAAAGTCACCTGAGATAGCATTTGTTAACTCTTAACACCACACTGGACGTCACTAATTTTCTAACCCTGGCTATGGCCATGTACACAAGTAGATGAAAACACCATAAACAAACCCAAAAACATCTGTACTGTAATGACAGAAACACGACAAAGATTTACTCTAGTTTCTCATAACACATCCAAAACAACAACAAGCCTGATTTTATCTGTTAGGTTTCACAGCTGTAAAGTCTAACGTCTTGCTAAATGGATGTGTAGTAAACCCAGAAAGTACTCTTGATAAAGTTTCAATAATCTACTACGTTGTGGAAAAAAGGTCAAATATGTATCCCAGCTGTCACTGAGGTTGTACACTTTCAAAACATACAGCTTTACAACCTAAAGAGTTCATATTAGTACCCAAGGTACATATTGGTACCAAATATGTACATACCTTTACCTAATGGTAGCTATTAAAAGGTACTGCCACAGTGACAGCTTGGGTACATACAGTATTTTGACCACATAGCAGCTAGTCACAAAAAAATAAAAGGCTGCACACTTACGCATTTCAGGCATCATCTGTCCTCTGAATGTGAAATGCATTGGCGCGCAGTCTTTTAATTGTTTAAATGTCTTTGTGTAACAAAGGCGTTTAAACTTTTCGCAACAGAAACAGTGCATTTGATCTATTTTGTAGTAGAAAAAGTTATCCCCATCCAAATTTCTGAATCCACCATAAACAATCATAAAACAACACGCATCAATAGCCAATCACTGAAGTCCCAGTTCTGAACGATCCGACAGGCGGTCCAAACCAAACTCACCATGTGCCCCCCTGGCATCAGACTGTTCATTTTCTTGGACATGGCTACATCCGGCCAGGGTCGCTGCGTCCAAGCTGAGGACGTCTTTTCAAAATGCTTTCCTTTACAGCTAAGCTGCCTTTATCTCAGGGCTTTGTCACTTCCTGTTTCAAAGGGAAGTCTTGCCATAGCAACACACCGCAAGAGGAACTGTGGTTACTCTTGACTAAAACCTCTTTCTTGACTGTAAGTAACCAGCTGTGCAGTAAGAGGCCTGGGCTACACCCACCTGTGCATTTACCTACTGGATAAAACGACCAAATAACCATCCACAAAGAATAACCTCAACCCAACACAGCCACAGAGGTTTAGTCGATTCCATCAGTCTTACAAGAGAATCTCTGACTCTTGATGCGGTAAGGAGACATTAAAGGTTTGTTGTTTGGTTATATCACAGAGAGTCAAAGATGAATACAGTGGAAATTATTTAACACCCTGGAGATGAAATCTGTTATTATGTGTATGACAAGACACAAAACCCAAAAGATGAGACATTTAGGTTCACAAAAACCAACACATTTTTTTATATTGTTATATAAATAAACAGTATGATGGCTGTGTGCTTACCATCATTTATTAAAATATCTTTTGTGTGTTCAACAGAATAAAGAAACTCATACAGGTCTTGAGCAACATGAGGATGAGTGATGACAGAATTTTCATTTTTGGGTGAACTATCCATTTAAGCTACATTTTGTATTGATTTGAAACTGCGACCTCTAGTGGTTAAATCAGATTGTGCCTTAAACAAAACTACATTTAAATACAACACAGCAACATGCAATCAAGGTCCAGTCAAAAACAGACAGATGTTAAAAAAGCTTATTTACTCAAAACGTACCCTTTTAAAAACATTACTACATCATACAGGAATATAATTATTTAAATCAATCCCTGGGCATATGTCAGGTGTTAAAGGTGCTGTGTGTAGATTTTAGCTGCATCTAGGCGTGAGATTGTGAATTGCAACCAACGGTTCATTCCATAGCTCAACGCTTCTTTTCAAAACGCAGGACAAACAGGTTGTTGTCTGAGACAACGTAATCTCAAAACGCGCTCTGTACAGCAGTTTGTACGTTTAAGGCTACTGTAGAAACATGGCGGCACAAAATGGCGACTTCCATGTAATGGGACCCGCCGTGTATGTAGGTATAAACGGCGCATTCTAAGGTAATAAAAACATAACGTTTTATTATGTAAGGTCTTTATACACCAAGATAATATAATGTATATAATATTGCATTTCTGTCAAGAGATCCTCCTAAATGTTACACACTGCACCTTTAAATGAGTGCAGAATAAAAAGTAGACAAAGCCACTTTGGGAAAATAACAAGCCACAATGCATTTTTTGTATAATCTTTTTTTTTTACTTTAACAGGTTTTGCGTAAAAACTGCTCCTTTAATAAACTTGTCCTGTATTGAAAACCACCTTTTCAGCAGTGTTTGTATTAAAAATGTTCAATAGGACAAGTGTTTTAGAACACCGAAACCAAACACATGAATCAAAACTCTCACATGCTCTTGAGATATTAGAGTGTGATAAATATAAAATGTACTCTGAAATATTACATAATTTTAGGCTCATCTTGTTATCCAAAAAATACTGTAATAATAAATTCATGAAATTCTGATTACATATGAACATTTATTATGCATTAACAACTTACTTAAACTTCCTGGGATATTTATTTACAACATCTTTTAATCTCTCTATTAAATGCTGAATACTGCGTGAATGCAAATATGACCCAGTCTGAGAAAACTCATCTGAAGTCATTATTTGTGACTGATTTTTTCTATATATATATATAACCCCAAATAATGTAAAAAAAAACTTACATTATGATATTTTTAATATTAACCTAGTAAGGTCATTTCAAAGTTTTAATATGAAATTTGAATTTTGTAAAGTAGCTTAAAATGAATGAGTTAAATCAAACTTTAATGCTCATAATTTTACAATTGGATTAGGAGACTCCCTGGATTTCACAGGGAGCGCCAGAAATGACAATTACATAAAAAAACATGAATTTGTCTTTCCAAACACTTTTCTCAGTTGGCAGCCTTCAGAAAAACAACAATATGAAGTACTATAAACGTTAGCAAGAACGTAACAACTATTTCCTCTACGCAACGTACAAAAACCTATAGTGATTATTAAAAAACCGCTCGCTTTTGCAAGAAAAAACTCACCTGTCCGGCGTTTTCGTTTACCTGCCACGTGCGCGAGCTCATCTTCAACACGCGATTCTTGAACTTTATCTGAAAAGATCTTCCTTTGGCCAAGCGGCAAAAACTCTGACCTAGAAGCTTAATCGCCACCATAATATCTGCAAACGAGAAAAATCCAAAATGAACGTGTGTGTTTTCAAACGCGTCTCAACTTTACACAGGTGAACTGAGAATCAGCATACGCGCATGCGCAAACGACTGACAAGACTTTGACATACTAGCCTACTTAAACTTTGCACTATGTTGAACAGTGTTGTCTATACAGTATTAGCGTCATTTTATAGATAATAATCAAAGCAATTTTCAGCCTAAACAAAACACATTTATTAATTTGATGTCACAGGGGCAGACAATGTTTGCCAAAATAACATATTAAAAGTTTATCTGAGGAGATCTGTGCAACTGTAGTTGAGGTGGTATGTTTTGTATTTATGTAACAGTTACTTATCATGCAAAACTACAATATATCAGAGTTTGTTTGTAATAATGTTTCGTGCATGTAATATGATGGAGTAAAGCTCCCCCTGCTGTTTGGACTCGGTTACACAAATAACGTGAGAATAGATTAAACTTTTATTATTTTTGTACACTTTCACTTTTTTCTTTAATTGAATATTGTTTAAATTCAAGTGAAAGTTTACATAATTGCCATTTTCATAGAACTGAACAAAAACTTTTTAAATTTGTGATTATTGACCTGTTTACGGGTGTTGAAAAAGCAGTACAGATTAATTTCTCTGTAGCCTACTGGCCATTATTGTTTAGTTTAAAAGAAATGGCTTTTATTTGTCATCTTAATGCGGCTGCAAATTACATACAGAAAGTGTTTGATTCTGTTATAAATGTTAGATGTTTTGCACTCCAGTGTAGCATTTTTGTTTTTGTAGTTAAAAAATGATGATGAATTTCAGAAAATCTTTGCAATTGTGAAATATTATATAAAAAGTACATCATTAAATATGTAATGCTTTCAATTCCCTTTGAAGCTTTCTGTTTACCCAGATCTTGTGTACGTCACTGTAAACAAAGCAGTCTATAAACAGTATAATATATAATATCTCTGGGTCACTGATTTGCATTCATATCTGTAACTACATCACCAAATACAAATACTTTTATGAAAAGCTCTTGTGTAAGTGAGACTGCTGCCTGTTTCCTCTAAGCGCATGTGGTGTTCAAGCATACTCCCTGAAACAGGTAAAATGAATTTTCTGTATATTTTTATATAAATTGATTGTGTGAGGAGAACAGAAGTTTTCTATTAGTCAACTTGTTATATAACCCGACATCAGCAAGACAATGACTTTAATTTTTTTTATGATTCCTGTATCATATCCCTCTCTGTACACAGTGAGGAATTATGGGAGAGTTTGAAATAACGCTGCTCAGCATCTGTATTCATATCTGTAAGGACATTTATGATGCCATCCTTTTGAATTCATATACAAACAATCAGACAACTACAAACAATCATAATGTAAAATATCTGCTTCTTTCAGTAACTTTAGGCATTGAAGTGTCTGAAACATGCACACTGGCTGAATGCCCGATTTGTTATAGTAATATTTCAGGTAAGTTCAGAAAATCAACCTAAATAATGTACTTTTTGACTACTCTAATTAGCTGAAAGTTTAGTCCTACACAGTGCAGACAAGGTATTAGTATTGCAATTAAATGTCTTATGATTGATCAGATCAATGCAGGTATAATGTCTCTTTATAAGTTATGTTATGTACAGTATAGCAAGCAGATAATGTGAATTCTCTGGATGCATGGATTTATATAATCTCATTTAATTTTTATTATAAAGGCAACAAATCTATACGCTTTCATAATTGTTGTGGGGTCATGTGGTGGTAACAGTGCAGAATACTACAATTTAAAGCAACACTACGTAGGTTCCATGTAAAAATGACTTACAGCACCCCCCTGTGGTTGAAAAGCGCAACAGTGTCTGGTAACAGACACTCTTCTGCAGGCAGGGGGAGGGGTGGGGGTGTGTGCTCTACCCTCCACCACCACTTTCAGAGTGTGCTTGTAGCAGCTAGGAGGCTGCTCAGGTTGCAGCAACAGTACAATTTGTCCAGTTAACTGAAATAATTTTAGAGACATTATTTAAAGTTAAAAAAAACTACATAGTGTTGCTTTAAAACGGTAGGCTAATGTAGTGCATGTATACTAATATTACTGTATGCAGTATACAATACATATACTGATAGTATTCCATTTCAAACAGCACCATATGACCTTTGACATTTTCCTGATCATTCCAGATTTCAATGTGACTGTGACTGCAACTCCTAATCCAGCTGATAGATGGAATAATGTAAATGTGAAATGCTTTCATAACCTCACCAATGCTAATATTTCGATCGTGTGGATTAAGAACAACATTCCAATAGAGGAAAATAATAACGAAACACTTCTGATTCCAAGAATTACAGAAGTGGTGAACGTCACCTGTCAGATCAGCACCATTTGTGGAAATTTCTCTGATAGTGAAACAATAACTCTAACAAGTAATTAGGATGTTTCTTTATGTTTTTCTAAAATGTTTGCCCCTTTAAACAAAAATATTATTCATACCTATTTGTAGTGATATAGACAGATACTAATATTTCTTTTTCATTTTTGTTCTCGCTGTCTGCCATGCTCAGCTGATAATAGTACAGTGGTTATATTGGTTTGTGTTGCGGCAGCTTTTGGTCTCCTACTCATTTTTGGAATAGTCATGAAGATCACCCAGAGGAGTGGACAAGGTACGTGACCTCATATCCTATTAAAGAGCTGCTGATGAGTCCTACTGGATTCATGTCATCTCTCTCGTTCTCTCTATATAGTTCGGAGAGAGGCCAGGAAGAGACAAAGAGAGCAGCATATTCAGAACATCCACAGCACTGCCACAGTCACCACCAACTACTGGTGAAAGAAGACCACTGCAAACATATACATCTATAAAGTATATTTCCTATAAAATTGCTTATCTTTGTTAACCAGCTGTACCTGAGATATTCTGTCCACTCATGTGGCACCATGTTCAAAATTGTATCAATTAAAATCTTTCAAACAGCACTATGCTCCTGTATTTAGATCTAGATTTTCAGAGAGTTTGGCTAGCTTGTCTAAAGGCTTAATGCGTTGAATACAGAAGGTGCAAGGCATCTCCATGCCTGGTCTGACTTTGCAGCGTGGCTGGGAAGTTGTGACACAACTGCAGGAAATAGACATTTAATAAATGAACAGTTAGTCACCATGGTTTCTACCTTGTCATGAACATTCAACAACCATAAACTCTTTCACCATTTCACTAAGTATTTCCAATAAAATGCCTTGGTATTAAAGGGGTGGTTCAATGGTATTTTAAGCATTCTGACTTATTAACACAGTTATAGAGTTGTTTTCTCATGCTAAACGTAGGCAAAGTGTCAAAAAAGCAGTTACAGGCGTGTTACATTAGTATTTCTGTGCCGAATGCACTTCGACAGGTTTTTACAAGTTTCTGAAAGTTTTTTTCGATTACGGGTCCAGCTGAAGTTTCAGGGGTTTTTATACGTATCACTTCTTTTTATGGGCACTTCCCCGGAAAACCCCACCCACCCGTCAATCAGCGGGAGACGCTAGAACTTACAAACATCTTATCACGCGACACAGCTTTGTTTAATTTCAAAACTCAACAATGGCACAAATGAAGAGGTGTGTTTTGGATGTAAGGAGAAGCAAGTCAGCCTTATGGAAACCATGGATATAGTGTGTGTTTGATGCGCTGGATTTCATTAAAAAGTCCCAACCGGGTCATGAGTTCCATGCAGTAAGTAAGACTTCTGTCATATGTTTGAAATAGGCACGTGCATATTCTATAAAAAACACGAACATGTAGTAAATCATAAGTTAAACAGTGTTGTATAGTGTTGCATGACTCGTACTCACTCCTCTCCCGGTAGTAACTACTCCTTTGGATATAAAGGATGTAATACTACTCTATACTGTAGGTACTCCAGATTAACAGAAATGAAGAAACAGCTTGTGTTATGTGAGTTTTAAAGCCACAATGAAAATAGCAACAGGTGAGTCCTCCAACGCCCCCTAACATGTGGTTCCGTTTCTTCATTTTTACATACTGGCTTCATCATTTGCAATGTTTTTAGTTGCATTGAGTTTTTTTTTAACTGTTTGCTGAGCCCAAATAAGTGGATTTTTTTTTAGAAGTGGAGGGTTTGGCAAAAAAAGGAGGGTTTTGCAGCAAAAACTCACACTTAGCATATTAAAAACAAATGAAATGACTACAGAGACATTTGTGAAAATAAGGCATTTCAATTACTGACTAACTTTTCGTTGCCCTTCGTAAACAGAAATTACTGAACCTAAACATAAGAGGAGAGGTGTATAGTATTTAAGTATTTTTACGTTCTATATAAAAGTAAATTTTCAAGTATTCATTTTTATTAGTGTTTTTTCTTTGGAAAGCATATAATCATAATTTTTACTCCACTACATTTCATAATTTCAGATATTTGGTTTATATTTAATATTTAAGTACATTAAACATCTAGTAATTTTTTTTACTTAAAGGAACAGTATGTAGGATTGTGGCCAAAACTGATAATGCACTTACTCAAGAAAGTAAAAGTACACAATTTTTATGTAATTAGGTATTAAATCAATTTTAATATGCAATATAAAGGAACACACAGTATGATTCCATGCTTTAGAATGTAGTGAACATTTTTTAGTAAAGCAATTTTTCCCAAGACAAACACTTTAAATCAGTGTTTCCCAACCACTGTGCCGTGGCACACTAGTGTGCCGTGACAGCTTGTTTGGTGTGCCGTGGAAAAATTAAAAATCACAACTGCGTATGTCAATGTCATCAATTCCAGCCAGGATATAATCTTTGTGTTCATCAAAACAAGTGTACCCATTGAATGTGAGTTCTACATTTAATATAGTAAAATATTCTAGTTAAACAAGTCATTTAAGCATTGCAATAGAGGTTTGTGCATTTCTTTTAAAGCTTTTTGGTATAGTGGTGTGCCGTATGATTTTTTTACTTATTAAAACTGTGCCGTGACAGAAAAAAGGTTGGGGAACACTGCTTTAAAGGTGCAGTGTGTAATTTTTAGAACGATCTCTTGACAAAAATGCAAAATAATACACAAAACTATATTATATGGGGTGTATAAAGACCTTTTATAATGAACCCTTATGTTTTTATTACCTTAGAATGAGACATATTTATCTACATATCGAGGGCCCCCCTTACATGGAAGTCGCCATTTTGTGCCGCCATGTTTCTACAGAAGCCATTAACGGACAATTTTTTTATGAAGCTGTCTCCGAAGATGACATGTTTGTCTGGTGGTGGCTACCGTAGCTTCTCTATGCTTTTTTAAAAGTGAGAGGTAAGCAGTTAACTGAGCCATTGGTTGAAATTTGCAACCTCACCACTAGATGCCACTAAAATTTACACAGTGCACCTTTAAGTAGTATACACCTCTGCATTAGAGTCTAATAAAGAATAAGATGCATTTGGGTTTTGCATCTGAAATCCTCATATTGAAATTGTTCTTCAGCTTCTAAAACTTTCAACACACAAAGTTTGAAATTGTCACTCAGTCATGCTAAATGGTTAGGAGAGGAGCCATGAAAATACACACCAGTGGCAACCGGTGACTTCTTTTTTTAGGGTGCCCGATGCGAAGTTCGTCACAACATGTATGTAGCCCGTCATGTGTGTGGTTTGTAATTTCAAAATATGGGTTTGGCGTGTCGAGTGATCTTATGTGCATCCTGTGTCTTGTCAAAATAAGTGCCTTCTGCAGACGCGTCTAAAGGGTTTATGATAAAAAATACGCTCGCGTTTGCCAGATATTCGCATAATCTCATGTGTAATCAGTTTACTTTTAAAGGAGTGTCTTGCGTGTATTTTGTGAACGTGAGCGATTCTTTTATCATAAACGGTTTTGACGCGTGTGCAGCAGGCACTTATTTTGACAAAACACATGATGCACATGGTTTACATGACGCAATAAACACATATTTTAAAAATGCAAACAACACACATGACACTCCAAACACTTCTTCTGAATTAGCGCCACTCAGATGAGCAGTCACGAGCCGCCACTGGTACACACAATGATCAGTTAAGGTAATTGTCAAATTTATAATTTCAAGACAACTTAGAATTTTATGACTCGCGATAATGTATCAAATTAAGTTGTGTAACAAATGAATAAACAATTTTTTAACTTCTAACTATTTTTGTACTTGCATACAAACACTTTCACTAAGGACTAATGAGTGACCAATCAAAATCAAGTATTCCTGGGATCACTAATGAGGTCACATAACCTGGCACACAGATAAAGTAAAGAGGTTGCTGTGAAAAAAAGCATCTTACTATGACATGAAAGTGTTTATCTGATATAGAATATACCTAAAATATTACTTCCCTGTCGATCTCCCTCACAGTACATGACCAGCTTGCCATTAGTAAATGTTTGATGTCTAAAGGGAAGTGAAACAAAAACAGCACAAAAAGCAGAACTTCTGTCTGTAGCAGTATTTAAATTGGATCATCAGTTTCAGTAAAGAGCAACCCGTCAACGCTACAGCAGACGTGTAAGTCTTAAAAATATAATGTTGTTCTTATGTCTATTATCTGTGTGTCCGACTTTAAGTAGGAAGTACATGACTGATATACATTCTCTAAAATTCCATGATTGAGTTGAAATGAGAATTTGTTTTTTCCAGCTGAAAGATGGAGCTGTCAAGCTGGTTACTGGCTCTTTATATGACGTGCTTCCTTCCGTCTGTTATTCTGGACATGAAGAGAGTCACAATAAATGATTCATCTCAAAACCTCACCTCCGTACCAACTGACCTTGAATCATCCACTGAAGATCTGGATCTGTCTGTGAATCAAATCCAGTCACTGAAGAGCCAAGACTTCAACAAAACGCCCAGACTTCATCTCTTAAATGTGTCTTGGAACATAATAGAGCATATAGATGTCTACACATTCAACTCTACACCTGCTTTGGAGATTCTGGATTTGTCTCACAACAAACTCCAAAACCTTTCTAATCAACACTTTTTGCTGCATGCAGGACATCTGCAGTTCCTAGACCTGTCGTCTAACATGTTTTCTGTTATGGCCCTTGGGAGGGAATTCGTGACTCTTAAACACCTGCAGTGGCTTGGCTTGAGCGCTGAAGAAGTCAGCATATCAGACTTCGCAAACATCGCTAATCTTACCCTCAAAACGTTCTTTGTTAATGCCGGTGGGATGAAAGCATATGAGGAAAGCAGTCTAATGGGTGTCCATGCGGAGAAGGCTATCATCGCTTTGTCAATGTGCAACAGGACACTTGCCAATCAAATGGCATCTGATGCCTTAAAGTACTTTAAGGAGTTGGAATTCACTAACATCAACAATGATATGATGTTCCTTCAAGAGCTGCACCACAGAGGGTCTCTCCGTACCGTCAACTTGGGAATCTCAAAATTGAAAGGCAGCTGGGAAGTTCTGACAGGTTGCGTGAACACAGTGTTGATATCTTCAGTTCAAAAGCTCTCTTTGTCTGATATTACGATCAATTTAATGAGAGGTCGAGCTGAGGTGACTCTAGGTCACGTGCTAGAGTCCTTTTCTTTAAAAAAAGCAGCTGTAACTTCTTTCATCTTTGATCAAAAAGAGCTTTATGACTTCTTCATCAACATTCCTGCAAGGAATTTCAGCGTAACACAAACCCCCATCATTCACATCACCTGTCCTGCATCAGTCAGCGAGATAAGGGTGTTAGACTTGTCTGATTGCGCCCTAACTGAGAAAGTCTTCTTCACCGAACCAGATACAGAATGTGATACACTGACAGGCCTGGAAAAGATTCTTCTGAAGGGTAATAACCTCAGACACCTTAGACCACTGACATCAAGAATTCATCTGATGAAATCCCTGCAGTATGTTGACTTCAGCCAGAACTCACTCACATATACAGAGGAACAAGGCAGGTGTGTCTGGCCTCCAAAAATTACCCATCTAGATTTATCATCTAATGGGTTCGACCAGAACGTGTTCAAGTGTTTGCCCATTTCCATCAGGATCCTAAACCTCCAAAATAACCAAGTAAGCGCAGTTCCTGCAGATGTTCCACTTTTGGATCATCTGAGTGTGCTGGACCTAACAGCTAACCGTTTATTGGATCTCCCCCTGTGTCAAGCATTCCCAAACTTGCAGAAGCTTGTAATAAGATCAAATTCCCTTCATGCACCCGTACCAGAAGCCTTCGAGACTTGTCCACATCTCAAAGCTCTCGATGCAAGTCACAACCCTTACATTTGCACTTGTGCTCTGCGTGAATTCAATGCCCTGATCGACGACCAAGGACACAAACTTCCGGATCTTATTCTGGAGCACTGGCCAGGTGGCTACCAGTGCAGTTATCCGGAATCCTGGAGGAACACCACCTTGCAAAATTTCTACCTTCCTGAGATCTCCTGCAAAGCTTGGCTTTTATCAATTACTATTTTAATCCCAACCATAACTTTGGTCATTGCCGTCACCCTTCTTTGCAATAAGCTGGACGCCCCGTGGTACATCAAGATGATTTGGAAGTGGACTCGTGCCAAGCATCATGCGATCCTATCGCAGGACAAAGCAGAGGACATGGAAGGGGTGTGCTTTCACGCTTTTTTATCGTACAGCCAAAGAAACG
The DNA here is from genome assembly GCF_027580225.2 of Misgurnus anguillicaudatus. NCBI lineage: Eukaryota > Metazoa > Chordata > Actinopteri > Cypriniformes > Cobitidae > Misgurnus > Misgurnus anguillicaudatus. Next base: position 27,216,712 of record NC_073352.2, on the reverse strand, counting down.
CTGAGTGGGTCAAAGGTCAACTACTGCCCAAGCTGGAGGGCAGCGGGCTGCGAGTGTGTCACCACGAGCGAGACTTCATCCCAGGAAAGACGATCGTTCAGAACATTCTACGGTGCATCGAGCAGAGCCGAAGATGCGTCTTTGTGCTGTCCTCTCACTTCGTTCAGAGCGATTGGTGCCATTACGAGTTGTATTTCGCCAATCACCAAAAGGTAACGCGGGGGATAAACAGCATCATCCTGGTTCTTCTGGAACCTTTGCCATTGTATCTCATTCCCTCAAAATATTATCAGCTGAAGGCCATGATGTCCAGACGGACCTACCTAGAGTGGCCACAAGATGGGGCTAAACAAACGCTTTTTTGGGTAAACCTCAGAGCGGCCCTGCAAGCTGACCTTCCCCTGCCACTGGAGAGAGAACAGCAAGCTTTGATCAGTTAATTTGATAAAAAAAAAGAAATATTTACAAATGAACATAATGTGACTTATTTAGATATTTCCAGGTTGACTGTATAGCAGTGGCGGCCGGTGACTTTTTTTGAGGGCGCTCAATGCAAAGAATGTATGTAGCCAATCATGTGTGTGGTTCGTCATTTCAAAATATGTGCGCATCGAGTGAACCTATGTGCATCACGTGTTTTGTCAAAATGAGTGCCTGCTGCAGACACGTCTAAAGCGTTTATGATAAAATAGACCCTCGCGTTTACCAGATACTCATGCGTAATAAGAGTTTAATGTTAAGGGAGTGTCTTGTGTGTATTTTGTGAACGTCTCTTTTATCATAAACGGTTTTGATGCGTGTGCAGCAGGCATTTATTTTGACAAGAAACAAGCAACACACATGACACTCCGAACACTTATTCTGAAATTGTGCCCCTCGAATGAGCAGTCCCGAGCCGCCACTGCTGTATAGGAACCCTGCTTTATCTTCTTAACTCATTATTGGTCTTTGAAGCAATAGCCAAACAGTTTTAAATGTAGAAATTAAATTTTTAAACAGAAAGACAAATCCACATATGTACAAAATTGCTGTTTTATTGATTTAAGTGATGCCAGCAAAACATTTTCCAAAAAAACTGCCTAAAAAGTGTAACTTTACAATATTTGTACATAATGAAAACCTGTATGTCAGAAACAAATGTGTGCTAATTAATACCTGAAATAAAAACACACTTGAGGCATAATGTACTGTATGATGCATTCATGTTTCTTTTTACTGTATGTATGTGACAATTTATTCAGTCGCACTTGTGAAACAGTTTTGATTTTCGTGAATGTCAGGTCAGAGGTCACACGTCGCTCAGGGTAAAGACTGAATAAGTATGATCTTCTCATTAATGCAGAATCTGTGCAAAACGGTGAGTAGGTTCTCTCCGCAGCGTGACACCTGCCGCTCCATTGCAAGCCGAAAATCCTCCTTGACCCCTTTAGTGATCCCTCGAGTTACGGTGTGATGTCTACAGAAACAGATGAATATTGTGTGAAAGAAAGCATGCGGCTTGCGTACCGGTGTTTGAATGGCGACACACAAAAAACAGCAATGAATCACAATAACAACCAGATATGAAAATGAGCTTTTAACCAACAACACAACAGCCTGACAGATGTTTATAACACATCATTCATAAAAGCCGAGGCTCGGCTGACAACACACGCACACCTAAATCCTGCGACTGAAAATATATCCAGGTGAATCTCAAGGTTGCATTACACCGCAAAAACCAAAAGAAGAAACATGAGAAATTCGTTTTAGGCTAACACACAGAACATAAGCTTTACAAGCACCCCCTATACTGACTCTAATAAAAGAATATTCAAATTACATAATTTTACTTTCTTATTATTATTATAACTACTTTCATATTACTGCCTTTGTTTTGATTTTAAACTGAAAAATCATCAAGACTTTTCTTGACATTTTCTGTGAGATTCACCCATGCAAAATGTTATTTAAAGAAAACTACCAACACAATGTAAAAATAAAAGCACTTTACAACAACTCGTGGAAAAACACAAAAGAAATGGATCTTTATGAAAACAATCTAGCAAAATTAAAATGCTTGATGTAAACGCATGAGCAGACTGGGAGGAGTTTGGGTTGGACTGGGTATCAGTGATTGGGGTGGGGTACCTGTCAGCCTTCTGAGCCCCTGGAAGCAGCAGGGTGTTTAACTCCACCCCCAGGGCAGGGCTGGGGTTCCTATGGACGGCAAACACCATTTCATCAGCACCACAGACATACATAGAAGCTGCGTTGAGCGCTTTGACCAGCGCTGCTGCGATGTGTTATCAACACTGCCACATTGGGGAGGACAAGATTGCCATATAAAGACATACAAATGTATGGAGGAAAAACATTGTGTCTATTTCAATTATGTATGATCTACATTAAATACAAAAATCTTTCGTCCACAGTTACAGTTATAATTTTGCCAGTCAGACATGGAAAATTGTAATGGATGTGTGTAAACTTTCTTATGTACCTCATGCATGGAAATACGAACAATATGTCATTTTTGCCACTAGAGGTCGTCATACCAATACAAAAAAACGCAGCCTGATGATCCTATGAACGAGCAATATTTTAATGCAATATTGTGCATTTAAAAAATGTAAACACTAGTGCCTTTTAACCAGAAAACCATTCACTTGTATGTTTATAGGTCACTCTCGTCATTCACAATATGGTGACCCTAGTTGGCTTCAGCAGCCATTGCGGAGTCTATGTTTGTCTATGAACAGCATCCCAGTAAACAAAGCTGAACTTAACGCACACGCATCACCACAAAAGCTTACAATTACTGTAATATCTTGGTAAAACATTATAATAAATCACTGAGGTCGAGTTAAACTTATGACCTAAAAACTTTTAATAACAACGTTCGATTCTGGTTTCTATTTTGTCCCCTTAAAGGGAAACTCCACTATTTTTGAAAATATGCTCATTTTCCAGCTCCCCTGGAGCCAAACACCCGATTTTTACCGTTTTGGAAACAACTCGGCTGATCTCTGGGTCTGGGGGTACCACTTTTAGCATAATCCATTGAATCTGGTTAGACCAGGGGTGGGCAACTCCTGGTCCTGAGGGCCAGTGTCCCTGCAGAGTTTAGCTCCAACCCTAATCAAACACAGCTGAAAAATCTAATTGAAGTCTTCAGGACTGTTTGGAAATGACATTCAGGTGTGTTCGATTAAGGTTGAAGCTAAACTCTGCAGGACTGTGGCCCTCGATGCCCACCCCTGGATTAGACCATTTAGCATCACACTCAAACATAACCAAAGAGTTTACATATTTTTTCCTATTTAAAACTTGACTCTTTTATAGTTACATCGTGTACGAAGACCGACAGAAAATTAAAAGTTGTGATTTTCTAAGTAGATATGGCTAGGAACTATACTCTCATTCTGGCGTAATAATCAAGGACTTTGCTGCCGTAGCATGGCTATAGGAGGTGCAATGATATTACGCAGTGTCCGAAAATAGTCTTCTGCTATTGAAAGTTTCCAAGGGAACTATTTTCGGCTGCTGCGTAATATCATTGCGCCATAGTATGACAGCAAAGTCCTTGATTACCACGCCAGAACGAGAATACAGATCCCAGCCACATCCGCCCAGAAAACCGCAATCCTTAATTTTCCGTCAGTCCTAGCACACAATGCAACTACAGAAGAGTCAAGTTCCAAACAGGAAAAATATAGAAACTCCCTGGTTATTTTTGAGCGTGATGCCAAATGGTCTAATCAGACTCAATGGATTGTGCCAAGCTATGCTAAAAGTGCTAGCGCCAGAGCCAGAGATCAGCCGAATGGACTCCAAAACGGCAAAAATCAAACGTTCAACTCCAGGGGAGCTGGAAAAAGAGAACATTAAAAAAAGTGGAGTGTCCCTTTAACAATTCAGCCTCCTTAAAAATTCCAATAACAATCCTTTTAACTACTCTTAAAACTACAAGATACATTTGAAACCTTTTTACAAAACACTGTATTCAACAACACCATCACTAAAGACCAGCCAATAGCAGAAAACTTCACATATCATGATAACTACATGAGCCAATCAGAAAGCAGGTGAGGGATAATGCAGCTTTCTCCTGTGATGAGTGATAAGCTGTGCCCCAATTCGCTTACGTATACTATGCCCTAATATTATGTACTGCATTTGTGTTGGAAAAGTACCTACTTCTGAGTGCAAAACAACAGCGTATGCTCACATTGTGACATACTAACACAAAAGGGAAGTGATGACTGTTGCCTGGACTGTTGCCAACTCATCTTTGCATTCCAGCATTTTTTTCCTTCGTTACATGTCATGTAATGTTAACTCTGTAGTTTAATTTATTGTTTCAGTAAAGCATCATTTATTTAATTTGTTAATTCTGTGTAGCATAAACTACATAAACACCGACCTCTCGCGGTGAGTTGTGGGTAATATCAGCCGTTTGAGTGTCCATGGATCTAAACTTTAAGTTTTTACATAAAACAGAAGACCATCCGGGGACTTTATGGATACTCATTTTACCATAGCATGATTTGAGACATACTAACTCTATTTTCAAATACTATTTAGGATGGATAGTATGCAGATTAGTACGCAGGGTTAGTTTTATTCACAGCCTATTCACCACAAAGGAAGAGAAAGAGGAAGGAGGGAGAAACCTCAACATGATCATTATCTCCACCATCAGTAAAAATGTATGTCACATGGGTGGGACTTACTTGATGAGCATGCCCTGATTGGGCAGCAGCTCCAACTGGACACGCCCTCCTTCTGTTGTGCGTAGGTAAGCAAACTCCTCCAGCATGTCAATGTCTGAGAGCTCATGAAGGACAAATATTTGATATTTCATCGAATTTATGATTATAATTTACAGGTGCATGATAGTTGAAGTTGACAGATGTTACGGATTGCAGATTTACTCACATTCGATTATTTTCTGTTTATGTAGGGCACACATAAACCTAAAGATCAGATTATCCATAACAACTAAATACAAAACAATGTATCCCTGTAAAACAATCATTACAAAAGTAAAGCAGCTTAATCAAATAGCAGCACTGCAAAAAATGATTTTCAAGGAAAAAAATTCTTAGTATTTTTGTCTTGTTTTCAGTAAAAATAGCTACAATTTCTTAAATTAAGATGCTTTTTCCCAATGAGCAAAACGACCCAAGAAAATAAGTCCAGAATTTAGACCAAAAATATCAAATTTAAGTGATTTTGTGCATAAAACAAGCTAAATAAATCTGCCAATGGGGTATGCAAAAAAATCTTGAACATTTTTCTTAATCACTAAAATCAAGAAAAATTCTAGAAAAATTAGCTTACCCCATTGGCAGATTTTTTTGCTCGTTTTATGCACAAAATCACTTAAATTTGACATTTTTGGTCTAAAAACTGGACTTATTTTATTGGGTCGTTTTGCTCATTAAGAAAAAGCATCTTAATTTAAGAATTTTTAGCTATTTTAAGACAAAAATACTAAGAATGTTTTTCTTAAAAATAATTGTTTGCAGTGAGGTGACCAAAAGAGCAGAAGGTGTCCAGTGGGTTTTGGATACTGGTAACGTAGTTGAAAAAGTTCTCGTACTGGAAACTGCCCTGTTGACAGATCTTATCCACGGCCTTCAGAAAAAGATTCTCACCCAACGGCCAATCATGTTGCAGGAGGACGATCACATGACCAAGAGCCAGATCATCCCTGTTGTCTGTGAACGCCCTCAGCTTAAAACAGATTGACAGAGAGGATATAATTGCATATATCCATCTGAATATAAATTTGACTACGGAGGTAAAACAATAAGCTCTGGTACCTTAAAACAGGCCAGCATCAGCTGAAGACAGAAAGGCAGAATGGATTTACTGGTGCAGGGGACGAGCCGCAAGTCATTAACTAACAACAGAGCACAGACAGTCAATTTACAAAAGATGGGTCGTATTCACAAAGCATGCACACAAATTTGTGTGTGAAATGTGCATTCAGATGTTTTCACGAACAATATTTCATTAGTGTGAAACAATCAAAAGCATGTAAAGTAAAACGGTGAGATTTATCATTCTGTTAGACAGACACACCTCTTCTGGTTTTGGTACGGGACCTGCGCTGGTCGTCGCTGCTTCTCACAGACTCTTGACTCTGAGGCATCAAACCACTGACAGCTTCTAGAAGCTTCTCGCATGCCATCTGAAAAACACAAATAATGAGACACAAACACAAACACAAACACTTGTGTCAGCAGTCTCTCTGTGTGTTACCCTGAACTCTCCCAGGGCGTAATGACAAGACGCTTGCTGGATCACAGATCTGTGCGTCTCCAGGCTCGCTGGAGCTGATGGCGAGTTCTGGCTTTGCTGGATCTGCAGAGATGACATCAGTGCAAGACTGGACAGAGCTTTTCGATACTGACCCTAAACAACAGATTACTTGCATGTTATTTACAAGAACATTCAATTAAACTTTTAGATTAAATAAATATGTGTTCATTAAAAAAAAAACATAATTTATGCTTATAACTGGCAGAAGAATAAGAAATATAAATAAATGTGTCAAATATGTAATAATTAAATTAAAGACCATTCCATCATCTTGATCAAAAGCCCATTGCAGTACAGTGCAGTGCAATACAATATTACTACTTAAATGAACAGTTTCCTATAGACTATTTGCATGTTTGCAAACAGAGATGAGGTATTTTGTGGGCGGAGCCCAACTGGTGGCAGAAAGTGACAGCTCTGCAGTAGCGGTGGGAAGTGTTTTAGCGTTAAACTGTGGTTGTTATGGATCCGGTGCTCTGTCGAAGTCAGTTCCCCCTATGTTTCCTTTTAGTGCAATGTTTCTAAAAGTGTTTTCATCAGGTTGCGTTTACTTTTAGATAAGATTACAAGTTTAAATGGCTTGGCTACTGAGATGTGTGCATGCATGTAATTGTATGTAAAAGTATTTTTTCAGTATGAATTGCTGAAGTAGATATAAAAAGCAATGCTATCATGAATTTATTTAATACTATTTATTAAATATTTCAAAAATGTCCTGTTTTCTATTACTTCTTCCTTATATTTATAGCCTATGTGTTTGTTCTAAAACTATTATGTTTACAAACAAATGAATATGCATAGGCCTGTTTATATATTAATAACACTTCACATCATGTGTGTGGGTGTGTGTGTGTGTGGGTGTGTGTGTGTGTGTGTGTGTGTGTGTGTGTGTGTGTGTGTGTGTGTGCTATATTGATGAATGTAATAATAATTTAAGAACAAACAGTAGGGAAAAAAAGGATATTATTATATATAAGGTATAAAGAAATAATAAAAAACTGAAAAATTATTGAATATTTAATAAAGGTATTATAGAATACATACTTTTTTGTGTAACCCATTTAAAACTTTCTAAATAAATTACAAACGTAAAGTGATTAAAACGCAATAAGAAACACATAGAGGAACAGACTTTGACAGAACACCGGACATCTTCTCTAATTATTTTCTATTCTAATTATTAAAAGATTTCTGGATGAATTCATCACTTCAGTCTGTCTGTTTAAGGGCTTGCAACCATAAACACCTACGTTTATCTTCAAATGGTGTCTTTGACAACGGTATTCTATAAAAAGAAGGCCATCTTTGTTTGGCATTCTTATTCTGACACCCAACAGCACAACAGGACATTTTCTAGTGAGTTATCTTGCTCGTTTCACTCATGTAAAATTCTTTTCCATCGTTTTTCTGCCACCACATTGCGCGTGCAGTAACTGTGACGTCTACTTGCAAAAGGTCTATCAACAGGACTATGTGTAAATTCAGTTATTACTTTGTTTTGTGGGATGAGACTTAATTATGATACTACTAAATTAAGTTAAACCTAAACATCCATGTGCAGGATTGACAAGTATCTGTATTAATAACATTTGTATGTAAAATTAAATCCAGGTTACAAACTCACAGCACCAAAGAGTTGATATCATCAGACGGATCAATTAAACCACCTCACATCTCACCTGATAAATGATCATATCTGTGAGAAAGATTCTGAACCACAGCCACGTCTCTGTTCCCCATGCGGTGCAGATCTTCATAAACTCTGAAACAAGCAAGTCACACACAGATGCATTATTTGCTATAGAAAATCTAATCCTGTTGCTGCCATCACGCTATGATGTCATACTGAAATATTTTTTCCAAAACCTAAAATAACATCATCACAGTAATTTATATAAAATAAAGAGCCCATAACACATACGAAACTGGGATAGAAAAAACTAACTAGTTTTATTCATGCCACTAGAGGGCACATAAGGAATTTATCGAGGGGCAACCTTCCGATCTCTTCGATGAAGCCAATACGGAAGTGATTTAAACTGCAATTCATCGACTGCCCGCTAGAGGCTGGCTCCAAAAGGGAGTCAATACCAATAGAGCCCCATGTTAAAATGGCCATCTTTAGAACAGAAAAAATTTGTTTAGTTTGGTACAAAATTTGTTTTTGGTCTATATAGCTAATTTTGCCCTTCATGATTGTGAGGGGGGTGAAATATTTGTAACTCATCGGTTACAGTTATATTAAGCCTTCAAGTTCTGCATAATTAAGGGCGTGGCCACTTGAGTGACGGGTAAACTGCCACTGCTATCACTACACTCGAGCTAGGCGGGCGTGGTGTCAGCAACCAGACACCATATACACCACTTTAAAAAAAAAGGATCTTCAGAAACCTAAGGGTGACATCACGGACACTATGTCCATTTTTTAACAGTCTATGGCAGTGGTTTTCAAACTGGGGGCCGCGAGATGGTTCCAGGGGGGCCCCGGTTTTATGACATTTTATAAAATACATTCATTTATCATGAATTCTGTGTAATTAAACCTAAAAAAATAATAAGCCAACTAACCAACAGCACTACTAGGTATAATTTTATATGTTTTGTTTAATTAAAATATTACATTTTAAAACGTTTTTGTCATAAATTTTCTTTCGGGGGGGCCGCGAAAAAATGCATTGTACACAAGGGGGGCCGCACGCTGAAAAAGTTTGGGAACCACTGGTCTATGGTATTTATGTTGTCAAATTAACATAATAGCTGTTTCTCAACAGGTTGCATTTGAAGGCTGCATACGTCATTAAGTCTTATTTTAGAATATTAACAATTATAAAGTGGACTTATATTCTTAGTTAATCATAAATTGTGGTAATATGCTTATCACTTGTGAATGTAATGCTCAGTTAACTTAAATAAACCAGGGTTGATGACATATGCAGCCTACATATGCAACCTCATGAGGCTGCAGCCTTCGGATTGAGAAACAACCAGAATGTGTGCATAAAGGAGGTCGAACAAATTTCATTTGAACTTGAGTAGTCAGACGCTTCTTTATTTTATTGACAACTCATTCGAGTACAAACAAAACTGGCAGAACCATGATTGTAAAATGGATAATATGAGACCACAAAACATATAGGTCTACAGAAAGGTACAACAATTTGCATTGGTAGAGAATTTATGCAAATAAATTATGATTTTTGGTAATGTTGTAGATAAATGAAAAAGCTAAGATACAGATATGAATGATATATACTGTATATACCACCAGGTGGAAACATAAGACTGGGACTCTGTAAAACAGTTAGGCGGTGAGACAGTACCTGTCTCCAGGCTCTGATGTGAGTGCAGTAATTCCCAGCAATCTCTCGCCGTACGGAAATGTTCCAGAGTCTCGGCCCAACCCGGCATCTCTGATTTATTCACCACTATGTGTCGACCTCTGCCTTTACCCAACACATCTTCATCATCAGAGCTCTACAAATACACAAACACACAACAGTGCCTTACACCACAAACCATCTTATTGAGAACATCTCATCTCAAAAATAAACTTCTGATCCTTACCATAGTTTTCTCTCGTCCGTCAGCCAGTTTGCGTTTCTTGTGTGCGTGTTTCCTTTCCACTTCTACATCAGTGTAAACGCTTGACAGATCCTCCAAAAGAACCCACGGACACAAGCTCAGAGACGAGTGACCTGACACAAACAACAACACCCAACATACAGCTGTCAAGTCTAATGAAGCCAAGTCTTAAATTTAAGACAGAGAGACAAAGACAAGCATAACACAGTCCGCATCATCATCATCAGTGGTGTTATTAGTAATAATTAGGGTTAAAGATGTCTGCAAGCCTCTAAACCTCAGTGTTAAACCTCAACGTGCATCTGGTCCATAAGCGGACATGCATGAACCTCAAGTCACGTGATTTGTTAAAAAGAGATGTGACACTACTTCTCAAAATGATCAGACTTACCAAATGCCAATGCATTTGTGCACATAAATTAGATTACATTTCATTTAGATTTGCAGATTTAGGTTTGACCTATTGCTCAAGTGTAAGGGGGACTCACACTAAATACTTGAAATTTAGCTAATAATTTTATTCTGTTTATATTGCATAGAAATGTCCTATTGTTTTGGTTGTGTTCTGAGAAATAGTAACATATGGTCACTAAATATTCACACATTGCCAAAACTACTAATCTAATGGTGGCCAAGAGTTTTGCACAGTACTATATTTGTAATATATATGCTGATATAAAATTGTGAATGTTACAAGAATGTCAGTGGACTCACCCTGAAACAGTGACGGCTGCACTGCAGAGACGTAATGCACGGCGCTGTAAAACAGTACTAGCGTGCAGCAGGTGACGATCTGACCGCAGCACCGCGCAAACCCTTCCACATCCGTGGCGGACATATACCGGCACAACTCTGTGACGCGCTGCAGGAGCTCAGAGTACGATCTGAACAAACACATGCAAAATCAGAAACAATAAAAGCATCCATCAGATGTACATTCATTCATCGTTAATTCTCACCTGACTCCTTTCTCTCCCTGCCAATCACACAGCGATCCCACCACTCCCAGCATTTCCAGCAAACGCTCCCACGGGTCCGTCACCACCGAAGACTTCTCTGACAGTCCGTCAATTACGTTGCGCTGACCTCGCCCCCGCACAGGAGACTTAAGCCCCCCCACTTCCTGTGAGGCTAAAGGAAAAGTTTCCATGTTTAAAGAGAACATATCATGAAAATCTGACTTTTTCCATGCTTAAGTGCTATAATTGGGTCCTCATTGGGTGTGATGTCAGAAGGGGATAATACCGCCCCTTAATCTACACTATTCAACCATGGCACTGCCATTTAGTGCAGTGATCAGCTCATTTGCATTTTAAAGGACACACCCAAAAACTGCATATTTTTGCTCACACATACAAAGTATGCAGCATATCATTATGTAAAATCCTGCAAAAAGCAAGCATTTACCCTGAATCTGTCCATCTGCTGAAGGTTCCCGTGTGACGTAACATATATAAAACTCGGCTGCTTTATGTAGGTATTTATACAACAGACTGACAGGAAGGCACATCTCTGGGTTATTCAGAACCAATGGCAGAACGTCACATACTGAGAGAGGGGGAGCGAGAGAGATAAAGAGACCCACATATGAACAACAAACTTCATTTCTCAGCTTGTGTCACATGAATTGTGTAAATTGTGTAAAATAAAGCTTGACAAATTTACCAAACAACTTTCTAAAACAGTTGACGGGCGTGTCCAGGTTCTCAACAGTCTCCGCCTCTAATAATGACTCTCCCAAACTGACCTGGAGAAAGAGCAAAGGGGTCAGAGGTCAAACAAAGTTTGCATTCAGCAAACCACCACAATGCCTTTATGATTAATAAGTCACTCACTCCATGCTGAACTACAGAGTCTGGGAATCTCTTCAATAACAGCAGTAACATCTCAGCTTTCTCCAGTGTGTTGAAACATTGCTCTGTGGCCTTTAAGAGCATCTTACACTGTACAGGACCAGGGAGCGTCTCAAAAACACCTACACCCACACAAAATCCCATGATGAGCATTATATATATCTTACTTAACAACTGCAGATGACAACACTCACACATACGCACACACACAGCAGTGTTTACTTCACCTTTGAGAAACTGGCCGTGTTTGTCTAGACTGTCGCTTCGTAACGCAGCTGTGATCACCGCAATCTCACGCCAAACCACCGGCTGGTCCGGAAAATTCACAAATCTGCGCATCAGTCATATAAAAGAAGATTAAACAATATCAGGTAGAGCCCGACCGATTTATCGTTTTGCCGATTTTATCGGCCGATATGAGCATGTCGCAGATATATCTATATCGGCGTATAAGCCGCAGATATGCGCCGATATGAACGTTTGTTACAGAACACATTAAATGCATTTGAAAGATGTAAGTACTTGTTTGTCCAGCAGAGTGCGCCCTACTGGTTGCTAATGGTGACCCAGATCACTCACTGTAGTGACACCAGCCAATCCCCCACCCCCTTCACTTCAGTCAGTCAGTCAGTCTCTCAGTTCAGGTGGCTGCAGTCACGCAGTGTCTTCTAAACAACATTGTTACACCTGGTATTAAGACGCGCTTTGGTCGATTGGATTATAAATGGACAAGAGAGACGCATTCCCGCTTACATTTGGTGTTTTTAATCCGTCTCTTTGTCGACTTGCGAGTTAAAACGCAAGCGGGAGAAATGACGCGAGACGGAGAAATGACACGTTTAAACTACGCGCAGCCGTGCACTTATATAACACTATATGAGATTACTGCTGCTTGTGTTGTTAGTTAACATGCTAATTTCAGAGCAATTGATTCAATAAGCTCGCGCAACTCTACACCCTTGCTAAATAAAAGAGGCGGAGCGAAGACGCTTTATTTTTATAAAAGTCTAAAGTTTGCACGGAACCCTGGGTTTGTGTTATAAAAACGTGCACAACATTAAACATAGTGTACATTAGTATGTGCTCCGTCAAGCATTGTCTTCGTAACTGTGAGTGGCTAACTAATTTGTGAAGTACACAACTTACTGTAAAGCTAATATTAATCAATGACTTCATAAGTTTCTCTTTATAACGTTATTCTCGTCAAAACTGCAAATGATGCAAGTTTTATGTATTTTGTTCTCTTTGTGTTTTAAAGTTATTTATAATAAGTCAAGTTTACTGTTTAGTGCACTGATATCCAACAAATTTTGGATAATAAAGTTTATTGTTAACTTCTTGCCTATAGTACATATCTTTGTCACATCAATATAAGTGTTGGATCACCACATTTGTGAGTGATCACCACATTTGTGAGTGATCATTGCATTGTATTTATTCATATACAGTATATTATGTTAAAGTATATAGTGTATTCTATGTACAGTACTGTAGTATAATATACTGTAGTACATACTGAACTATAATATACACATAAAGAATATCGGCCGATATATCGTTATCGGCCTTTTTTACTCCCTAATATCTGTATCGGCATCGGCCCGAAAAAACGCACATCGGTCGGGCTCTAATATCAGGTAAACATTTAACAGTAATTTCATCTAAAACATGTCTAGGATTTTATACTCACATGTCGTAAAGTAGTCTGCCGGCTGAGGCTGTGCGCTCTGCATTACGCTCGATGCTGTACATCTCATACTACACAAACATCAGCGTTACACACAAACATCAGGGTCAAAGGTCAGTGTTATACACAACGTGCCCTGCAAATGCACTTTCTCTAATGCACACCCTTTTTAGTGTTAATGTTTGTGCTGGGTGTATCAGCTGTGCAAGACAGGGTGCACGGAAGTAAACTGTATGCAGACTGATGTTTTGACATGTGGATTGTTTAGACATAATACAGATATGCAGAATGTTGTGGTGTGTGAAGTGTTATATAATTACATGCGATGCAGCAGGTGTATATGTTATAAATGTAAATATGCACTGCATAATACCTCTATGGTGAACCTGTATAAATACCTGTATGTTGAAGTCTGTAGGGTAAAGTGTGCGCGCTGTGATGAGCCATGCTTTCGCCGCATACGGATCCTGCGGCACGAGCTCCCGCGCGCGCTTTACCAGAAACTCACAGTCACCCTGCGCGGACATCTGCTCCGATATACAAGTAAACACCCCTCAAATACTTAAAACATAACACACAAAGGGGAAAAACACTGACATCAGACAAAAACACACGCACGCTGTTTAACTTCCGGGAGAAAACCAAGAGTGCTTTCAAAATAAAAGTCTTTTCTAAAAAGAGTGTCTGCTACATAGACAGTAAAAGAAAGGTCTGCTACCTGTAGGACTACTGACGGTTTTGTCAAAATTGTATAGCTTAAATGTGTAAATACGTTAATTAAATATTAGCTATTGTGTTTGATTATAAACTGTAAAAAAAATTAATATATTGTCAGGGAGTAACGTGTAGCAGTGGGCGTTCCTTGTAGTCCTGACACACGACACCTGTCACTTAAAATACCGATCAAGCCACCTGACTCATTAAAGTAGGCATGATGACAATTTTTTTCAAAAAACCCAAAGCTCAAAAGTTATCACATGGCTACAGAGCCGACATTTCCCTTTACAAAGATACCTGGATTGTAAAAATTTTAATATTAGAAATCAAAGGAAATATGGATGTCTATGGAAGGTGTTTCATTTCATTTCATTTATTATACAGGAAAGAATAAAAAGTAACACCAAGGTACAATTTAAAACGGGCCTGACTCAGTTTAAAAACTGGTTTCCAGCAGGTTCCTGTTCTGTAGAACATAAAACAATAAAACACATACCATATAAAACACACTCATAAACTACACAAATACAAGGACTATAAACATCAATGCAATCAATACAGACAACTAGGACAATTTAACAACAATCAATGAGTACAAGTGTAACTGTTCAGTAAATAGGATTTGTATGTTTTTTTGAAACTTGTGATAGATGGTTGCTTTCTTATGTTATATGGAATATCATTCCAAATTTTGGTATATATGTAAAAGAAAGATTTCTGACCATAGTTGTTTTTATATGAGGGGACTGGTATAAGTTCCTGTGATACTGACCTAGTGTGACGTACTGGTCTAGTATTATCTAATGGATGAATTGCATCAAATATTGGTGTAGTAGCATTTTGAATTTGAAAATAAAATGTAGCAGCATGACTGTTTATATAATGTTGAAAAGTCAGCGCATTTGAGCGTTTCAGTACAGTGCAGTGGTGAGACCATTTTGGGAGATTACTGTGAATTTTAAAAGCACGATTGTATAGTCGTGCTATTGGTTCAGTAATTGCCTTAGTTGTAAGAGACCAGACTGGAAGGCAATAAGACATTGTAGATAACACCACTGCATGTAAGTACATTTCAGAAACAGAGGAGGAAAGATATGATCTGATCTTATTGTATACAAAAAGTTTCTGATTCAGTTTTTTTGTTAAATCAGAAATGTGATCCCGATATGTAAGTACACGCTGAGTACACGGAATCCTAATTTTCCTCATCCGTTTGACTGAAAATGCTGCTTATTCACATGTTTTTCCTTGTAACTTTGTAACTTTCTCATTTTATCAGAAAGCCTATGTGCATGAAATTTGAACAGAAAGTAGAATTTTGTTAGTTCTTTCAAATTAAATCATTAACATTTACGCTTTTAGAATGGACATCAGACCCATGGTTTTAAGAACGATGCCTGCAGTTCTTCTGACAGGACGTTCGCTATAGTATAAATGTGACTACCAAATTTACGCAATATATATCTCCTCCATTGATTTAGAATACCATGTTTCAGTACCAAGATATATATAAATTAAATATATATATTTTGGTCCACCTAACAGAGTTTAGTGGAAGCACACTGACCGGTTGAAAGTGACACACATTTTCAAAAAAGTTGCTGTGAACTAAAAACACCTCCGGGTTGAAAGCTCAAAATATCAAACGCTTCCGGTGGTTGGATTTAACGTATTTATTGTTGTATTTAGTAAAAAATACTACAACCATGCGGGGATGAGTGGATATTGCATGACACACATTGTAAAAGTACCACGCAGGCTGAAACAAATTTTTCGACGCGCATGCCCACGATGTCAGCATTGCTAATTAATTAAAGGGCATTAATAAATGTTAAATGAAAAACGCAAGACTGTATGTGAATGCTAAAGTATTTAATGTAGTGAATAAATATATATAATTTACCAAGGTGAATCTTTTTGCGATTCTCGATTAAAATGACTATAAATCAGCCAGTTTTTACCATCTATGTTATGTTTGTGTTTGGTTATGTTTTTATATATATTAAGAAAATTATATTACTAAAAAGTTTACCAATTTATAAAAACATGCTGCTTCCAAAACTCTAAAAAAGTAACTACACTTAAATATTCAATGTATAATACATTCACTGAACATATGAAGAGTTTGGTTCCAAAACGCGATAAACGCCATTTTTGAAAATAATGAGTTACTGCCAAAATCAGTATTACATCAGGTCAGTATTTAAAAGTAAATAATTAATTTTACGCAAAATCCAATACCCGCCATGATATTCTGTCATCTTTTCTCCCTTTTTTCCCAAAATGCGACAAACGCCACTACTCCATTTTTACAGAACGCAATAAATCCATTTCTGATATTACAGCAGACCATTCACGCAATGTAAACAAACATGGCGGCGCGCTGAGTACACGGAATCCTAATTTTCCTCATCTACTTTGTACTTCGTGATCAACAAACAAAACAAAATAATACTTTAATAGCATTGCCAAACCTGTGATGGTTTTCTGTGACGGGAAAGAAACGTAAGCCATCAACAGCTAATAATTTCCGCGAGAGGCACTCGGTTGCTTGTTCTCCAGACAGCATCAAGCTTCTCATGCTAAAACATTGTGTTCTTAATATAACAAAGTAAGTGTTTTGGTTAATGCCATTAATGTTTATTTTTTAATCATTGTATACCACTAGTCAACTAAATAAATATAAAATGGTAAAGATGAATGCACATTTATACATTGATTTAATAGATTTATAGCATTTTGAAATAAAAATCTGTCATGTATTTATTGCATTTTGTGGAAAAAAGAATTAGTTTTTATAATAAATCTTTGAAAATCAAGTTATGGATTTGAATTTTTTATGTTTTTATAACCTAAAGATGCTATGTGAAAGTTTGTAACAGAAAATAGTGGTTTTCATCTTGTCACTTGCTTGGTATAGAAAACACGTTTTTACCGAAATTTGTCAAAATGGATTTATTGCGTTTTGGAACCAAACTCTTCATATATTTTATTTGAATTTATTGGAAGACACGTGTTTACAGTAATGCCCGAGCCTAAACTAGAAGCTGGCTGCCCACATCAATACTTATTTTTGAGTATCTGTAATAGTATATACCAGCTTTTCAGTTATTTGAATACTGATGTTTCAGTTCGTCGTTCATTTATGATGCGGTTTTGATTCTGTGGTTTCACATGTCTATTAGCATGAAGTGTTGTTATTATATGAAATGTGAATGTGGTTACTTGGTGAGCCTCAAAACTCCTCTTTGCATCTACTTTTATTGCGTAAAACATGTGTACATATCCAGATGATATAAAAATACATAACAGATTCTCATTAATTTGACTTTTACTACAAATAAAAGCTAAACTGATTATCAAAAACAACCCTGGCATGTTGTAAAAGTTACATGTGACAAAATGCTGATTGCTTCATCTTGATCTATTCTAAAAAGAATTTGAGGAAATTGCTAGTCATCCGTTTTGTGAGGAAACTTCCTGATTCTCAGTAGACTGTGAGTTTAGTACGAGTAAGCATATGTAGTCTGTAAGAGTGAGACGTTTTAGACAGGGTGACAGATCTTCATACTTCACAGTCTGCTTCAAGACCATTTCTAAAGGACTTTCTTTCTTCTAGAAACTTCAGAGAAATGTTGATCATCTTTGTACTGATGCTGGTGGTGCTACAGATTGTCTCATGTAAGTGAATGATCATCTCAAACTAAATGTTATGATGCTGTTTAATCACATCCATGTGTGCAGTTGTAGTCTTCTGTGAGGTAGTTACTGTGTTTCAGTGTCTAATAAAGTATTAATGTGAGAGTACATCATCTCTGTTTATAAGGAAGATGATATTAACTTCAGATAAAATATTTGTCATTCTTCATCTTTAGATGATTTTTTATAATATCCCTACTGAAAAATCCAGCTAAAACCAGCATAAGATGGTAGCTGGTTTTGGCTGGTTTTAGCTGGTTTAAGGTGGTTTACGCTGGTCCTCCCAGCCTGACAAAGCTGGTCATGCTGGTGGGCCAGCTGGTATTCCAGCATGACCAGCTAAGTCCAGTTAGACCAGCTTAAAATGTGACCAAAACACAGCTAGACCAGCTTGCTACACCAGCAAAACCAGCTTCCTACACCAGCAAAACCAGCTAAAACCAAGCTGGGGACCAGCTAAAACCAGCTCACCAGCTTATGCTGGTCTTAGCTGGATTTTTCAGTAGGGATGTAGCCTTGCTGGTTTTAAATTATGATGAAAGTAATACTAGAAAACATTCAGACTCTGTATATTATAATAAAACATGTTGAAATGTCTGTTGTTTGATGTTTTTGTGTGTGTCTTGTTCTGCAGGTGAGGATCAGAGCTGTAGTTTTAATCAGACAACAACCTGTAATGCCGCTCTGGGAGACAAACTCTCTCTACGGATGTTT
This sequence comes from Misgurnus anguillicaudatus, assembly GCF_027580225.2. Taxonomy (NCBI): domain Eukaryota; kingdom Metazoa; phylum Chordata; class Actinopteri; order Cypriniformes; family Cobitidae; genus Misgurnus; species Misgurnus anguillicaudatus. The sequence goes on along the minus strand of NC_073352.2, from coordinate 27,198,148 downwards.
AAGGATATTCAGATATTTAAAGTGGAATTAAAGAAGGAAAACGATTTAATTGGTAAAATACAGAATAGCAGAATAGTTCCATGTGGTCTTTGGGTTAACAGATCTGGCGTTACCATTCAAAATAATGACACTGTGATTATAAACAATTTGACCAGAGCAGATTTAGGGAGATACATATTAAACCTTACTGACTCAAAGGGCAAACTAATACCTGCAGTACTTCAAGTAAATGTTAAAGGTAAAGTTAAAGACACTATTACTTTGTTTCTCATGAAAGTATGGTATATTGGGGGTGAGGGGGAGTGGGTATTTTCTGAACATTCACACTAATAAATTAACTTTTATTATGTTTCTGATAGTCCCCCACGCTTCTCTCATTGCAATGAGCTGTGTAATTGTGATTCTTATTGTGCTGGTCATCACAGTTTATTACATTTACAAGAGGAAGAAACTTCACGAGTCAACAGCAGGTCAGTTAATTTCTTTGTCCATGTATCTGTGCTAAATATTCTTACTGTTACAGTCTCAAACTGTGACATAAGAATAAAGATATTTTTATTGTCACTCCAAGACATGTTGTACATAACAACGAATGATCCAGTCCGGTAAATGATAAATATTAAATCATAAACACACACAAGAAAAATGTTAAGAATAAAATAAGTAAATAAATAAATATGCAAATAAATAACAGACAATAAATGCAAATAAGTAAATAAATAACAGACAGCCATATCAGCATTAAACAGCAATTACAGACTTAAAATGCAGAAGTGCATATAAGGGTGAACAGACATTCTTGTTTACCTTTAAGTTTTTCCAAGTGTCTCCCAAAAATAAAAGTGTAAAGGTTTACTGTATATTTTTCTTTTTAAATGAAATATCTTAATAACAGCTGTCATATCTTATATTGTTCAGAGAGAAATGCAGAAGTGACTAAAGTAAGAAATGCGCAAATGTAAATGTGCGGGCAAGCAATAGCTGTCAATTCAATATCTAGGTTAAGACCCAATATAGTCTGGGTTTGAATAACCCACTACTAGCCAAAATAAACATGAATTTGCCAAAACACTTTTGAGATGTATGATATCCCGGCATGTATGCAAAGTCAACCATGTTTACAAGGGGTTTAGTTTCATTTCATTTATTTATTTATTTTTCATGAATTTTTGGGGCTACGGGTAGAAGTATTTTAAGTTTTCACTGACAGCTCAAATCTTGCTTTGTTTTAGCCTAGACATCTGTTCTTCGTTTGGATGGCTATTAGTTGTCTTTTAAACCCAAAATTGCTTGCTGGGATGTTTCAGTCATTTTGGTTTTAAAGGAATAGTCCATTTTCTAAAAAAAAAATCCAGATAATTTACTCACCACCATGTCATCCAAAATGTTGATGTCTTTCTTTGTTCAGTCGAGAAGAAATTATGTTTTTTGAGGAAAACATTGCAGGATTTTTCTCATTTTAATGGACTTTAATAGAGCCCAACACTTAATACTTAACTCAACACTTAACAGTTTTTTTCAACGAAGTTTCAAAGGACACTAACAATCCCAAACGAGGCATAAGGGTCTTATCTAGCGAAACGATTGTTGAGTGAGTAAATTATCTGGATTTTTATTTTAAGAAAATGGACTATTCCTTTAAGAGAAAGAGTACTTGGGTGATTCTCACGAAAACTTGGTTTGAAAAATGTCAAGCATGAAAATTTAAAAATTGCTTAAATTAACTTTTTTTCCCACCAGACATTAGAAACAAAGTCTGGAGTATATGGGAACATTAATTTAAAAAAGTTTACTTATCATTTAACACTTTTTGTAACATAATTTCAAAAGTAAGTCCTAAAAAATCTCATTACCGCAACTGTCAGAAAACATCAGCACTGTTAGAAAAGCTAATATAATTTCACATTTTTAAACATGGATTATTAATAGTCATGCACAGTAAATTGAAATTCTGAAATAATATTTATTTTAAATTTAACGTTTTTTTTTATTTTGTTTTATTTAGCTCATATACCTCAACACCTTCCACAATTTGCAACTATTTTTTTAAAATATTTTTAAGAAACCTGACACATTTTCAAAATGACATGACAAACCTGAAAGAACATAATTAAGAGATTCTGCACATGCATTTAAATTAAAAGTATTATGCTTCTATTAATGAAATTAACATTTAATAAGTATCTGTTGCGGTAATGATACATAGGTTTTGGAAATGAGGTTAATTATTTCGGTAATGAGAGTTTGTTAAAAACAAATTATAAAGTAGAAAAAACTGATAATATTTACAGCATCATGCGTTCAAGTTCAAAACTGTTTTATTGTGTAGTCTTTGAAAAAAATATTATAGAAAAAACATGAGAACAGGAAGGCCTATATTAATATCCCTTTGTGTCATATTTAAGTCCCCATTTTGCATTTAACATACTGAATTAAGATGGTCTTGATGACATATGCTGCCTACAAATGCGAGCTCTGAAGGCTGCAACCATCGGATTGAGAAATGGCCAGCTAATGTCAGCTGGATATCACAAAACATTTGTGTAAATAAGATGAAAAATATTTCCTTGCTGGATATGATTTGGTCTTCTGACCTTTTATCATTCTGTATATGTTTCCATTAATGCACGAGAGAGAGAGGCTGTGTCCGAAAGCTTAGACAGCTGACTTGTTGACTCGCTGCCTTATGAGACAATGACAAAGAGAAATGCTTTAGGACAGACTTCATAGGCAGCAAAATTGTATTTAGGTTAAAATGTAAGCAGCCCTCTCTATGTTCCGGGATGTCGCAAATCTGCTTGTGGTGCGGAGGTCTGATGGACCCACCCAATTCACACGAGCTCTGTGTGCTCTGCTTGGGGTTCTCCACCCAAAGGCGGCAATTGTTGGCTCAGGGTGTCCCTTATTGAGAGGATCTCCCGATGAAGGTACTCAGGACCCGGCTCAACATCGCCCTTGGATGTTTCTTACTGCAGTGTCCCACTGCCGGCAAAGAGCCGCAGGTGGTCGTCCTCCCCTCTCTCACCACTTCAGTTTGTCGCCGAGAGCCTGTGTCCTGAACCGGGAGCTGCCATGTCTGTTTCCTTTGGGTTTCCAGCGGAGGAAGATGAGATGTCTCTGACAGCGTTGGACGGACACTGGGACCAGGCTCCACGTGGTGCATCAGCCACACAGCCCAACTTCTACAAGGAACTGGTGCGCATTCTCTTTAAAGCCATGCCGGACTCGAGATTGAGTGGAGCACCCCACAAGATTCCCAGAGAAGCAAGCTTGACTTTTGTTTTCTTCACTCGGGCCGCCCCGCTGCTGCTCGGAGGAAAGTCACCAAAGCGTGGTCTACTCCTCCCCTCATTTTTTTCTTAGGTAGGCTACCTGTGTATTCCCCCCATCAAGGACGCTGTGGCTGCTCACCTCTGCCCCTTGCTCATTGGATGGTGTGGCACAGCTTTGAGGGTAGTGAAGCCTCATGACAGCATACCTGTCCGAAAAGGCATACCCACGCCGGGAGAGGCTCTGTCTGCATTGCACACTATGGCGATAAGGGCTACGAAGACCACTCATGGTGCTCATGGTGTTTCTCTATCCGGCCTGTGTGGGGACACGGTGGGCACAATCACGGAGCATTTCTCAGAAGCGGTGAAAAGCTCTAAGGCTATGAGCCACTTCCTACCTCACCACCCTGTGTCTCATGGACCAGAACCGGTGGTGCATCGCAAGAGTCCCTGGCACAAATCCTCCAGTATATGATGCAAGAAACCGAGTCCTGGGGGACTGCCGTCCGGAACGAAGCCGCGTTCCTGACGAGAGTGCTGTGAAGGAGAGAACGCTGAGCGGCGGAAAAAATGAGAGTCTTGTTGGATGTCCCCCTGGCTGTTGCGGGCGACGCAGGGACTTTATGTTGAAATGTTTGTGTGTTAAATGTAATAAAGATTGTTATTTTGTCAAAAACAGAGCATTTTTCTCTTCAGTTGGTTTTGTGTTGCTCTCCTCAGGGCCCGTTCTCACATAAGCGTCTACAACACGCCCCCCCACTCTCGAACACAACCCACATGCTGCAAAGACAGCAGAGGCGGAAAGGGTTAATGCACAGTCCTAATGAATTGTGCGGCAACCCCCTTTCTGTCACAGCGCCGGGCGCTTATAGGCCATCCTCTCTGGTGTCTGTGACTCACGCACTGCGCAGAAAGGAGGTAGTCTCCCTTTGTCCCTCGCCCCCAGGCAGCAATCTGACGCTGCAGACAGCGCGCGTTGTGCGGTCGCAGGGAGCTGAGATGCTGGCACACATGGGATCCAACTTTGTGGATCTTGTGAACCAACTGCTGTTGCAGCGCCTAGACGCGTGGCGTGCCATCGCTAGGTTGTTCTTGATACCTGAAAGTGGAAAGAAAGCATTACATTAAATTAGCATGTCTCACAACATTGGAAGAAAAAAAATTATGTACACATCATAATATATTATAGACTTGTTGCGTTGTGTTGTGTGTGTGTCATGTACATTTCCTAACACTGTAGTGTGTTTTTTGCTAAATACACCTGCTAGTAATATCTCCAAACCTAACCTCTCTCTCTCCTTCCTTCTGTACTCCTCAAGCCATTCTGGGTTGTTGTAAAGTTTCTCCCCGAACTTTGTCAACCTGGCCTTTGCTTAAGCTTTTTTCTCACTTGCTGATTGTCTACAATGAAGCATCATAAAGCAAAATATCAACAGTTATTACATTTTAAATTTATAGTAAATTCATAAGAGATATTTAAATGTAATAAACAATATGCTTAAATTCTCATTTCCGAAACAGAAGTTCTCTTTACCGCAACTGCTATTAAATAATTGCGGTATATGAGAATAGTGTTGCGGAGGATGAGGTACCCCAGTATGTTTTGCTAAAAATAGAGAAGCCATGAATGCTTTGCTCATTTTTTATTCAGTGCATATAATTAGACTTTAATAAAGAACATTTTCATAAAAAAATTGTAAATCAAAATTTTTTTGAAATGTAGAAAACTACCTGTTTTGGTAATGATAATTAAAATGTTGTGTAAGCATTCTGACAAGAGAATATTTCAAATTTAACTGGAAAGATATAAAGAGATGATCTTACCTGGTAGCCATCTTGAAGTAACTGGTCCATGTGCTTGGTCACTCAAAATCAAACTTTATTAAAATTCTGTATGTGTGCTTAAACTGTTCTCAAAAAGTGTTGCGGAGGATGAGAACATCAGGCATGGACACATAATTTTCCTAATTTCTCTTCATTATTATTATACACGAATATTCAGTAAATTATTTTTCTGTCATCTAAAGTAGTCTAGCAAAACATCCATTTATTTTTATTTTTATATTTTTGTGTTAATTTGTTTAAATTACAACATAACGCATGTTCAAACATAGCCGGACGCATTGCGGTAATGAGAATTTAATCAGAAAATTAGATAAAATTGACAAATTGTAAATTCTTATGTTAAAATCACACATTGTGCAAGGTAGAACACATATTGTGTTAATTCTGATGCTTTTTAATATTACTATATTACACATTTTATAGCTAAAATCATTAGTGCCGTGGTGTTCCAATGGTTTCGTGAGAATCACCCACTTGAGTATGTCTTCAGTATGCTTTATGTCAGAGGATGAAGCAGAATTGTAACTTAGTGTTAGAGATTTAAACATAGTTTTTAATTTGACTACAAACATTCAAACGTTTAATCCTGTAGAGAACATTTATCCAAAGAAGATCAGCAATAAAATCATAAGCATACTGTTACAATATGATGGGTCACCTGGAAACATAAGTGACACTGTGACATATGTTAAACATAAATACATATAACTGGAAAACAGATAAATATTTTTTTGCTGTTGGAAATAAAACTTAATGGCTGACAATTTGATGTTTCTCTGTATTTAGAGATGAGTCTACCTGCAGATATTGAATATGCCACCGTCATCCCTCAGAAAAAGAGTGATAAGGGGAAGACGAAGGAGGAAGAGGTTCAGTATGGTGAAGTGACGTTCACACCAGGCGTTCACAACATTCAGAAGCCGCAAAAAGAGCCGGAGGAGTGTGTTTACTCTGAGACAGTGACTTCAGCAAAAAAGTAAAGGAGTGGCGATGAGATCAGTGCCTCTCCAAATATCAAAGGCACCCCGTCCCATCTATCACCTTCTCCATTCAACCACTCTGCTGAAAAAAAACAGCATACCAGCATCAAAACACAACATATGCTGGTCTTGCTGGTTTGGTGCTGTTTTTTCCGCAGGGCATGTTCTCAACTGGAGCAAGTGTGATAAAAGAGGGACAGAGACAATTTTTGTGTTTTTATTGAGCTTCTTATTTTTGTACATATTGTTCACTCTAACATGTTCACTGTAGTTTAACAATGCGTGTTTTAGTTTATCTGTGTGGTATTTACTTAAAGGAGCAGTCAGTGGGGCCACACAAGTAAAGACATTTCGATCACCCCCTAGTGGCAGGCTGCAGTATAGGTCATAACCCCTACCATCTCCATGTAAACGAGTAGGATGTGAGACAAACTTAAAGGACAGTATGTAAGACATTTATATCAATTAATCATAAAATGACCCTGATATGTAACTAGACATTAAGAAATCATTTTCATTTCAAATACTTATATCACTGACAACAGTGTTATGGCCAGGATATTGTCATTTAAAAAGTGGAGTTGCAGCCCTCAACTGATGTTTATGTTGTCATTTTGTGTATTGGCCACCAGTTGGGTGATTGCAGTACCAGTTTTAGCCACAAGTTTTGTTATTGCAATATCAGTTTTGGCCACAATCCTACATACTGTTCCTTTAAAATCAAATAACACTTCAAATACATTTTTCCTAAAAACGGTCTCTGTTTTATTAGTTATTTCATGTTATCATGCTGGTGCACTTTTAAGTGTTCGTTTTTTATAAGTTTAGTTTAAGTTATTAGTAATTAAAAATGTGTGACAACTTCATTTGTGTGTTTGTGATTCATTGAGTCAAACTGCAAAATGGGCAGGACCTTCGTAGCGCTACCTCACAATTACTACTGCAGAGATTCTGGCTTCAAAGTACATCATCAGCAAAAGATGTCAGCTGCTATTTATGTGATATTTTGGCTTTTTTTGGTAAGAGTGGAAGTCTATGCATGCTTTCAAATATGCTTCCTCACTCCTACGTCCCACCTCCTATGACTTGGAAAGTAATCGAGCTCTGCCATCTTGTAGGACATCTCAAAATGCATGTTTAAGATTCCCTAATATTCAAACATCTTGCACTGACATATCTTAACATATATTCATCACCGTTTTGTCTCAAGATAAACACTAGTATTGTTTTTTGTAAGGTATGCTTCTAAAAACTAGCCTGACGTTGTCATACTCAATTCTAGTCAGAATTTGAGTCTGATACCGCTCCCTTGAGCTAAAAATTTGAGGCGTGTCTCAACCGAAAAATGCCTCTCCACTCAATTGGATAGACCTATGACCAATCAGAGCAACGGAGTGTGTGACGTATGTTGAAATGTCGTCTTTTGCAGCCTGACCGAACTGCTAGTAATTTCGCTACAATGATACTAACATCATTGTAATTATACTAAGTCTGAGTTAGCGAAGGTACATCAACACCTACTATGTTTACAACATTTCATTTATATCACAACATTAAAGTGACACCATGTAATTTTTCAACCTTCATAATAAATTTTCAAGACCCTTGTGATAGTACATCGACTTTAAATAGGTTGAATGACATGTCTACCATAGCCTGACGGGGTCTGTATCACTTTTACTCGTATTTTAAAACTTAGGGTTTCTGGTAGTAACCAGAGCACAAAAAAAACTACAAAATTCGACTGCTTTACGGCATACGTCACTTCCTCCACACAATTTGTTTTTAACGTGAATTTTGCTGGAGGCTACTTAAGGAGTCTAGAGAGCAGTTTCTATTATGTGACTCTGTGGCACAGTCTTTAGTGTCACGGACCTATGACACGGGCGACCCGGGTTCGATTCCCCTTTAAGGCAATTTTGTATATAAACTGTTGATTCATACATAAATGCGATGTTCTTTATAAATTACGGCGATTATATTGCATATAGTTCCCTGTATTCAGATGCGGTGTTCACGTATTTACCTTTCTTTTACTGTGTCTATGATATTTACATTACAATCCAGGATGCTATAGCACTCAAACTTGCTCACAGTGTAATACCAAACCCTATTCATTCACCAATCAGATCCGAGCGTTTCTCTCTTCTCTCTTCCTTATTTGCTGCGTTCCGCTGTCACTCGCGTGACGTATTACAAAGCGGCAGTAAATACATCGGTTTACTTGGATTTGGAGCGATTTTCACACAAAAAAGAGGAATAACGAGCGCCATTGCGGAAAATCCTGGTGGCGAGGGAGAGAGAGAGGATGCAACAATATTTGTTTGGAAAAAGGCAAGGAAATACTTCTGGTCGTTTCTCAATTGGAAGGCTGCAGCCTCCGGAGGTCAAATATGCAGGCTGCACACGTCATCAAGCCTGGGTTATTAAGGTAAACTGAGCATTACATTCGCAAGTCATAAGCATACTGCAACAATTTACGATTAACTAAGTATAATAGTCAACTTTGTAATTGTTAATATTGTGAAATACAGTTTTTCTCCATTGGTTTGGCTCATTTCTTGAAACAGAAATTACATTCTCAAAACTCAAAGATAATTTGGCAAAACAGTCTTACAGTTCAGCTCAACACTATAGCTTACTTGCAAAAGCTCATATATTTCCCAAAACTGTTCACTCATGCTTCAAAACGAAATTCCTTTCCCATATAAAGCGTCAGTGCCACAAAAATAGCAAATATCCTTCTCAACTGCTTTGGCTCATTTCTTGAAACAGACCGGACGTTCTCAACACTCTTGGTGCTTTTGTCAAAATAACGTGGATGGTTCGGCACAACACCATGGTTCACCTGCATAAGCTCATACCTCTCACAAAACCGTTCACTCGTGTGTCAAAACTAAATATCCTTCTCATTTTAACAGTCAGTGCCCCCAAAATGCATTGTCCCTTTGGCATTGTGTAAGCACCTCAAGTCGAAATGTTTAGATGTTTTGTCACTATGGCAGGGGACCATTGAAATATCTCTTTTGTCCACCTTTCAGTCATAGCCATTTATTGACAATGGTTACTGTACTGTTTTTTGTCTAGCTAACAGAATATAAGTGTATAAAACTGAAAAAAAATAGGATTTTAGGGTAAGAGTAGCCTCCGACGTTTGACACCATCATTGCACTCACACTGCCAAGGAAATTGTAACCACTTTTATTCACACACAAAGTAACTTCCATACACCAGACCAAAAAGAAAATATATAAAGCATAATATACTCTAATATAAACACAAAAAACTATGAAAATTATATGCAGGCTACAGTGCTGTAAATAATGCAGGAGTTTCAGAACTAACATTTCTTCACTGGTCGCTGTCCTCACCCTTCCTCTCCTGGCCACCATCCTCACCCTCCTGACTGCTGCTGTCTGTCTGGCCATAGATTCTCATCCACATCACAGCATTTATTCTTCCTTGCGATGCAACAAGGGAACAAAACGGCGTGCATGTCGCAACCATCCCCTACACTGATCTCCTGTAATATCCTAACACGCAGCGTTCATCATGGAGCAGGGACCTTTTGATTTTCAGCCCTATGCTCATATATCTCCACCGCCTAGAGGAGAAAAACTCAATAGGATTAAGGAAAGGAGAGTAAGGTGGTAGGAACACCAAGACCATCCTTGGATGAGTAGTGAACCAGTCCCTGATTAGCAGGCCACGGTAGAAATTCACATTGCCCCATACAATGACATATTGTGGTAGGTGAGGCCCGACGAGACCTTTCTCATTTTGAGGGATCAAATCAAAATAAAGGCGATCCAAGAAGATGAGGAGCATCTGTGTATAGTATGGGCTAAGACTGGGGATGTGAGTGGCCACACCATTCTCAGATATGGCATCAAACATAGTAATATTGCCCCCTCACTGGCCCGGACATCCACCGTGGCCCGGTGGGCAATAATTTTATGGCCACGTTTTCGGCCCTTGGCCAGGTTGAAGCCATCTTCATCCACAAACACGAGGATGTGAGGGGCCTCGTTTCCTTCCAATGCCATTATTCTCTACAAAAGCGTAAACTCCTACTTTGTTAGTCAAGTTTTAGTTTTACCTGACTGTCAATTGCTGTAATAAATTTATCAAATGTTCAAAGCATTCATATATGTTATTCATGGTATTATGTTCTTGACTAATTTTGCCAATTGAACAGACTATTGTGCATGTGATGACTTATACAATGAAATGACGCTGACACATTTTGGAGTGAACAACCATTAGACAGAGAATCAACCAATCAGTTTAGATCAACAAGATCTATTCCCTTGGAAATTGTGCTAAATGTAGGCTACCTGTACTTAATCAGTTGCAAAGATGTACTGAGCTATTGAGACATGTACTTAGATATTTGCAATTTGATGAAATGAATAAGAAATTCAATTCTGTTGTGAACACTTGCCAAGTGGTTTGGACGTTTGTCCATACTGTTTTGAGAATGTAATTTCGGTTTCAAGAAATGAGCCAAACCAATGGAGAAAAACTGTAAGATAGTCTTGATGACGTATACAGCTTAGAAATACGACATCCGGAGGCTGCAACCTTCAGATTGAGAAATGGCTTCTGCCACGACGAGTTCCTCATCAGAAGGTTGTAACATGACTGCGTTTCTCCCTGTTGTCTCAAAATGTTGATCGTTTAGCATTTTAAATGTTTAGTTTTTAGTTTAGTTTTAAGGTTGGCCAGTTCCTTTCCTTTGCGACAGTGCTGCGGCGCTTGTGGGCTCTAGGGGCGCTAGAAGTGAAAAATACATGTCTAGCACCCCCTAGTGGCCAAAAAGTTTCATGGTGTCCCTTTAAGTATTTACTAAGTCATACAGTAAGACTATCTCTTACCATTTGTACGTTAGGTGAACTTCATCCACGACGATAGCTACCCATTACGTTGGCTTGAAAAATATCAGAGCCTAGCATGTCCCTCCACTTATTCAGCAGTCACGATTCCGGGCTTCCGAAAAGAAGCTGGCAACGACCGCTATTATATCCATCTCGTCGTGCACGCCGAGTTGCATCGCCGTGACACTCATTTCAGTTGCTTCTTTAACTGTCCTCCATAAGTGCGACCAACTTTTGCTGAATCCCGTAGGAAGGACGGCGAAAACATTGACAAATGCCTTGATCGCGTTTCCCTGTTCCTCTTTTTAAATCAATGCTCTGTCGATATCTTTTAGAACAGACTCAATGTCAGATTCCACACATCTGAATTCTCCAGCGGCAGCCATTTCATTGTAAACAGATTGAACACACGCGCTCTTTGGTGACGTGGTTGATACGTTACTGTTGATCATCTGTCCATCATTGTATAAAGCCCGTCCTCACAATTTGATTCGTCGGTTAGTTTTGGGACTCGCATAGTAGCTTCTCAACGGAAAAACGCCAGACCGATCTTCCCGTTTTTCAAAATGTGGTGGGCGGGGCTAAGCTCGGCTGGCACCCAGGCTACCTAAAAACTACTTAAATGTACTAAAATAATTAAGGCCTAGTGCTGGACTAATCTAAACCCTGTCCGGAAAACTGCCCCATAAAGTTAGAGCACTTTTAAGGCTATATCAACACGAAGCCAGTGCATTCCCTATCCGATTATTTTTTTTCCTTGCTCTAAAAAAATAATCCGTAAACACGAAACCACTGAAACCGACTGAAAGCGGTGTAGTATATATGCCGGACCAGTATGGGGCGCTGTAATTCTGCCACAGATATACACTATACACGGAGAAGAAGACTTTGAGCATGCGCATAACCAACGTATGGTGTTGTCCATTATCGCTTGTTGGTCACCACAATTGCATAGAAGCAATAGATTTTGCTGTAATAAAGCTAGTAGGCTTTAGTAGCTTCTGTAGCACGAACACAATCACGTAGTCCGCCGTTATTGTTGTTGCTGTTACGTGTGACGCTTCCGACATGTGATGGGATGACGTTTTCGCTTCACAAAATATACGGATTGGCTGTACAGACGAAACCGCAAGGGTGTCGGTTTCAGATTTATCCACTTTAGGACCCGGTTTCAAAAAATTGCGGATTCAGTCTCCCAAAACGCTGAAATTTATACGTATACAGTGATACGCGTCTCCGTGTGGACAGCCCCTAAGATTGTCTTAAATTTAACATGAACTCTACCTCAAGTATTTGTTTGATTTTATTTTTATTGTTTAATATTTTTAATGAACTTATTTGATAAAATTTAGGGGCGGCAGTGGTTCATGTAGGCTGTCTACAAACCGGAAGGTTGGTGGTTCAATCCCTGGCTCCACCTGACCAAGTGTCAAGGTGTCCTTGAGCAAGACACCTAACCCCAGCTGCCCCCTACGAGCTGCTGGTGCCTTGCGTGGCTGACACCGCCGTCTGTGTATGAATGTGGGAGTAAATGGGTCAATGTGAGGCAAATTGTAAAGTGATTTGGATGGCCATAGGTCTGTTAAAAGCGCTATATAAATGCAGTCCATTTACTGGTCTAAAAATTTATTTAAGTAAAAGTAAAAAATAGGTTATTTAATCTTAAGGTGGGGGATTCTAGTGTAGTTCAAAAAAGAAAAAGGGAATTAAATCACAAACTTTGTTTTTAATTGAAGGAACACCTTTACAATTAAAGTGCAATAACAAAAGTAAATCAAATAAAAAGCATTTTTATAACTAAGAAACATTTATGGAATTGTTTAAAGGGTACATTTCACTTTTGTAAAATAAATGGTGTCTAAAGGACATATGTAAAGTATTTTTCACCTGCTTGCAGAGAACGGTTTACTAAAAGTATGTAACTTTATTGTTCTCACATTTTGATACAAGCACTGGGGACCCAATTATAACACTTAAACATGGAAAAAGTCAGATTTTCATGATATGTCCCCTTTAATGATTTTTACAGGTGAGTTACGCACTTTTATGAGGTAAGCAGCTAAAAACAATAGTTAGGTTGTAATTGATTTATTGCTGGTAACATACATTATTTTATTAAACGATATATATATATATATATATATATATATATATATATATATATATATATATATATATATATATATATATATATATATATATATATATTTATAAAAAATTAGCATATTGAGCATATAGTGAGATGAGGGCCATGGGTATATACTTTAATCCTTTACACACCTTAACACGTTTATTCTTCATCACTTTTTCCACCTTGCATTATTTTTTTAAAAACAGATTTTAAAAACTACTTCAAAAAAGCAGGTAAATTATATTTGTTACTTTCCACCTCTGGCCATTTCACCTATAATGCTTCGACTGTCTTTTGCTTGCATCCTGGGTGCTAAGATGCGATCAAATAATGAGAAAGGAAACAAAGATAAACAATTAAAAATCGAGATGCACCCTATGGAGATGGACGTCATCCATCTTTTTTACAGTCTATGAGAGCAGTATGTGGTATTGACATCTACAGGTTGACCTTGGTCCTGCAGTCTAAATTTTGGAGATGATTTATTAATACTTCTCATTCAGTATGTCGGATGCAGACATTGTATTTAACAAAATGTTAACAAAAACTTCTATGAAGTTAAGAGCAAGGGGTCCGCCTAGTGGTTCGGGCCCTACGCAGCTTCCATACCCGGCATATAGGGAGGATCAGCTCTGCCCAGAGCTTGCAATGCACAACACTGCCTCAAAAGTCATTGCCTCATGAGGCAGCAGGGCAACAAATCAGTTTAACATTTCATGCTAATCACCTGATAAAGTATACACAAACTTAAGCAATACTGTACATTAAAATTTAAAGAACTTAAAAGAAGTCACAATAATAATATCAGAATATCAAAGGCTGGTGCACAAGGTTAAAGCTCTATTAATGTGAAAATCTTTGACATTATGAAATCATTTGTGATGAAACTGATGATATCTTCTTCTGTCTGTTGATGTTATTCTGTAATTTTGTTTCAGTTGTCAGAACAAGATCTTCTTGCTTTATTTCTCCTGAAAACATCACATTATAATCATTTTCATTACAATCTTAAACATTAGTGGTTAAGATCTATCATAAGTGTTTGTCACCTGGTGTTTGTGTGCTGGTGCGCTTTCTGATGTAGATGTGAAAGCCTCCTAACAGAATCAGAAGAAATATCATCTGTAAGGTCCACACTATCACAAACAGAGAGACTGAAACACAAACACATCAAACAATATCTGTCAGTCAATCATTTCATTAAATCATCCACCCATCTGATTATAAATTATCACATAAAGACCTCAAATCAAAAACAAAATCTTACCATCTCATCCTAAAGACTAAAGATTAATAATTATTTTTCCTCACAGTTACAACAATTTTTAATTAGCAGACAGTATGTGCAGTGTGCACTGTGTAGTAAACAGTAAGCAGTACACTGTTCAGAACAAAAAAAACAAAAACAATAAAGTCTAAATAATTAAAGGCAGAGTGCACAATGTTTGAAAAACGCTTTTGAAAAGGAGACGGGCCGACTACCAAAACACATGTATAGCCAATCAGCAGTAAGGAGCGTGTCTACTAACCGACATCCTTGCCGGGATGCGTATGTGTGGGGCGGGTCTTTTAAAAGAAGGTCCAGATTCTATTGGGGTAGGGGCGTGTTTGTTTAGGTGATTTCAAATATCAACATTGGCTTTCAAACATTGTGCACTCCGCCTTTAAGTGAAGTTAGTGCAGAAATTAAGCGAAGTTGTTTTTGTCAAAATGCTGACAGAAACTTTACTCAAATTGTAATAATGTAAACTCTAATAAAAACTTTGTATGACACACTGATGGATGTCTACTTTTATTATAATTTTTTTCTGTAAACAAGAAACTTTCGTACCCTTTTGTCTAATGTATTTCTGTGATTGGTTAGTGTAGAGGTCAGAGGTGAGGTCACAAATGCAGAAGTTGTTCCTGTAATCGGAAAACTGAAGAATCATCTATATTCTCTCTCTGAACCCCACAACACATTGACACAAGTCTTTAACTGACTGATAAACCTCATCAATGTTAACAATTAAAGGCTCTCTAAGCGAATCTGCGAGACGTTAGTTATTGTTGACGTTTGAAAGTGTTTTCAAACAGACGGAGCGTAGCTAACTCCTCCCCCTCCCTTCCGTGCTTTCATGAACGCGTCCAACCCCCACCCCCAAATCCTTTTTGTCGTTTATTGGCTGGAAAACTTTGTTTTGTTATGTGATGCTAGGTTTGGCCACTTGTTGATATTGCCGTTTGTGAAGCCTGGGCTGTCTACAGAGATCGCGTTTTTTTACAGTTTGATCAGCGGACAGGCAGCAAGCAGATAGTGAGGAGATGTTTCCGGTATGTAACAAAAAATGTTTTATGGTCTAAAACGCTTCAATTCGCTTAGAGCGCCTTTAACAGATTAGAGAATTAAGGGACATGTCATAGTCACATGACAAATACAACACACACAGTGTTGGCATGCAAATATGCATGTATGCAAGTGGCATACTACTCATACTACAGTATTTCTGCAGGGTGTATACTGTGTACAGCATGCTCTTTCTTTTTTTATTCTTTACTCCATTCCAGCATCTATGGTTATATTCATGGCGAGAACTGGTTAATTCATACACTAGTTGATTCAGACAAGTTTATTCATACACAGGCTGGGTGAGGGGCACTTTGGTATCTTTAATTCACCTAACTTGAATGATTTTGGCCTGTGGGAGGAAACCGCAGTACCCGGAGTAAACCCACGCTTACACAGAGAGAACATGCAAACTCCACACAGAAAGGGTACAGCATGCTCATATCTGTTTGCATGTAATACTAAATAAACAGATGCAGTCATGAGATCCTGTACTGTACTGTACTCAACCCTGATCCAGGAGATCAAAGTTTAGCTGATTAACATGATCCATGCTGTAACTACAGCATCTTGTTTGTTAAGTTTTTAAAAAAGCATTTTTATGTAGACTGTTAAAGTGTGAAACTAATATTTTTTTGATGTTAATGATAGTCACTTGTTATTTTAACGTACTGAAAGGAGCTTTTTAAGTGAAAAACACTTGTAAAATAACTACAACTGGATGATAACACCATGCTGAATTAAACATCCCATGTTATGTGACATCAATTTAATATGAATGTGTAATAAAAATATTTCTGCTAATACACACTGGTTTAGATACTAATTTAATTAATAGACAGTATGCGTGTACACTGTATAGAAAATATCTGTAGAGAAAGTGTGATAGTATTTATTCTGATAGAGAGTTACTTTACCTTCAACATTCACTTGAAGTCCTGAAGTAGGTATTTGTTTGCCCAGTGAGTCATAATGCTGTAATGTGTATCTCCCTGAATCTGCTCTGGTCACACTGTTTATAATCACAGTGTCATTATTGATGGTAACGTCAGGTCTGTTACTAAAAAGACCAGATTTAATGTTTGTGTTATTCGGTATTTTACAAATTAATCTCTCATCTTTCCTTAATTCCAGTCTAGAATATCCTAAATTAATATCCCAAATCATCTGTAGAGAGAGTTTGTCTCCCAGAACGGCATTACAGGGTGTTGTCTGATTAAAACTACAGCTCTGATCCACACCTGCAGAACGAAACACACACATACACAAATCAAATCTAACAACAGAAACATTTCAACATGTTTTATTATAATAGAGTCTGAATGTTTTCTGCTGGTATATTACTCTCATCATAATTTAAAGGAACACGCCCACATTTTGGGAATTTAGCTTATTCACCGTATCCCCCAGAGTTAGATAAGTCCATACATACCTCTCTCATCTCCGTGCGTGCTGTAACTCTGTCTGACGCAGCCCCCGCTAGCTTAGCTTAGCACAAAGACTGGAAATGCATGGCTCCAGCTAGTATACTGCTCCCAATAAGTGACAAAATAATGCGATCATTTTCCTATTTATGTGTTGTGATTTGTATAGTCAAACCGTGTACAAATAACAAGGTGATATGAGACACAGCGATCTTATCGCAGTTTACATGCTGAGAGCTGTATTCTCTGGAGACGAGGCGCTGCCGCATGGGCGGTGAGATTTGCACAATTCTGACCGAACTCTCTGCTCCTCACCAGGGGCTTCTCGTGTGCTGCGAGCAGATCACTCCGCCCATGCGGCAGTGCTTCGTCTTCAGAGAATATAGTTCTCAGTATGTATACTGTTAAAAGATCGCTGTGTCTCATATCACCTTGTTATTTGTACACGGTTTGACTATACAAATCACAACACATAAATAGGAAAATGATCGCGTTATTTTGTCACTTGTTGGGAGCAGTGTGCTGGCTGGAGCCATGCATTTCCAGTCTTTGTGCTGGGCTGGGCTGGCGGGGGCTGCGTCGGACGGAGTTGCAGCGCGCGCGGAGGTGGGAGAGGTATGTATGGACTTATCTAACTCTGGGGGATACGGTGAATAAGCTAAATTCCCAAAATGTGGGCGTGTTCCTTTAAAACCAGCCAAGCAACATATTAAAAAATGAACTCATAATGAAACTCTTGAACATAAAGAAATGTATAAGACAGACAGTGGGATGTTTACCATTTTGGGGGCCCTAAGCAAAGTCCAAGAACCGGGGCCCCCCATGCCCCAGCAGTGCCCAAGGTAATAATATTCAGTATATTAAGTGATAATATCTTATAATGTATTTAAAACAATGTAATTAATACTGCAACTTCAGTGTCTGACATCTTACAAAAAAAAAACTAAATGAGGAAAAAGAGAAAACATTAGATTATGATTCAGATTGATCAATGAACAAACTGAACTAACAAACACCAGCAAACAACATTGTAAGTTGGTTACCGCTGCTAAACTGCTAAAGAGAAAGAGTGACAGTACATGATCTACCTTATTACTCTGTCTTTCTTTTATTTATTTATTTCATTTATT
The DNA here is from genome assembly GCF_027580225.2 of Misgurnus anguillicaudatus. Lineage (NCBI taxonomy): Eukaryota > Metazoa > Chordata > Actinopteri > Cypriniformes > Cobitidae > Misgurnus > Misgurnus anguillicaudatus. The sequence goes on along the minus strand of NC_073352.2, from coordinate 27,180,163 downwards.
TATATAGCATGACTAATCACAACAGACGTTGACCACTGTGCTTCACAAAAAATAGAGAATACACACATCATAATTTAGACTGCAGAAAAGACATTGATCAAACAAAATTTAAGAAAAAGCACGCTCCAAAAGATACAACTTTAGTTTACATTTAAACTCATTTAATGAGGATAGAGATCTCAAGGACAAAGGAAGGCTATTCCAAAGCCTAGAATCAACAACAGCGAAAGCATGGTCCCCTCTTGATTTCAAGCGAGAGCATTAAAGGAATATTCCATTTTCTTAAAAGAAAAATCCAGATAATTTACTCACCACCATGTCATCCAAAATGTTGATGTCTTTCTTTGTTCAGTCGAGAAGAAATTATGTTTTTTGAGGAAAACATTGCAGGATTTTTCTAATTTTAATGGACTTTAATAGAGCCCAACATTTAATACTTAACTCAACACTTAACAGTTTTTTAACATTTCCTAAAAATAGTTCCCAACGGCAACATATACAGTGAAAACAAAGTAGGAGCCAGGATGGAGCCTTGAGGAACACCATAGGTAAGAGGTGCTACGGACGAAATAGAATCTTCAATACCAACTGAAAAGGTTCTGTTTGTAAGATATGACTTTAACCAGCTAAGAGCATTTCCCTGAATGCCCACAGAGTTTTCAAGGCGTGACAGTAAAGCCCTTTTCACACAGACATTCCGGAAAATACACAGAAAATGCATCCTGGATTTTTCCGGGATCATTTGATTTTTTGTTCATTCACACTGCCATGATTAGCCGGCATCTGCAAGGTCCCAGAAAGACACGTGACCTGTTGAAAGTCCTGCCCTCTCTTCTACGCAGCGTCTGAATTTGCATATTATTTATTATTTTTCTCTCCAGAAACCACTTGCGTGCATTTTTGTTTATGATAAGACTATAAAGGAGTGCGCGAACGCACAATTCTATGCTGATGAATGATCTCCGGTTCAGAATGGATATTTGACCAGCTCCCTGATCTCTGCTTTAATACAGTTTGCAGACATTTCTCATCATGATTGTTTATATGCATTTAAAACCCGCATTTTGAGGAGCTGAACGATATATCTTGTGGGGATGACGCACAGGTATTTTCGTTTATTGTAGCTCAAATGAGCATGTGACGCGATATTCTTTTATGCTGCTGAATGATCTCTGTTTCAATGCAGTAAGTGACGAGCTTTCTTACCTGATATCTGATTCAGTCCAGTTTGTTGATATTTCTCGTTGTGAATGTTGTAAATCCCTCATTTTAAAGAGTTGAACCAACTTCATGTTGCCATGACACGCGAGTCCTCACTACGGCACGTGCGTCATTGTTTATGCGTCTCTTTTATCATTTCCTGATAACTGCTTTAATCTAGTTTGCAACATTTCTCGTGGTGAATGTTTATATGCATGTTATCTCTCGTTTTAAGGAGCTGAACCATAACTTTTGTTGTGACGACGCACACGTCCTCACTACGACACGGCCATTACGGCATTTTTTCGGCTACTTGTTCACACAGAGGATTTTCCGTGTATCTGACTAGGTCCTCTTTCCGGCAACGATCCCAGAAGATATACGGGATGTGTTTGTGTTCACACAGAAGCTTGTCTGGCAATTTTACGGGTATTTTCTGGGACCAAAGGTCTGTGTGAATGGGGTTTAAGATTCTATGATCGACCCTATCGAATGCCGCACTCAAGTCCAAAAGGATTAAAATGACAAAGACAAGAGATACCAAAATATCATTTAAAACTCTCAATAAAGCAGATTCAGTATGGTTATCTCTAAAACCCGATTGAAATATCTCCATGATACTATTCTCATTAAGAAAACTCTGTAGTTGTAGTGACACAGTCTTCTCAAGGATCTTAGAAATAAAAGGTAAATTTGAGATGGGTCTAAAATTTGTCTAAAATTAAGGCATCTGTTTATAATTGGTAGAATCCAATGACTCACCCTCTCAAAAATCAGTTTGAAGAACCATGAAGGAACAGTATCAAGAGATGAGACAGTAGGTTTCAACTTGGCAACTATGTCTGTTAGAGAACCTGGTAATTGGGTCAAAAGCATTCAAAAACCTGATGGCCGAGGGAGTATCTACCGGATCAATCATTGGCTAAGTTTCAACGCACTGCATGAGAACACTATACCGGTTCCTCAAAGAACCATTCAGTTAAACGTTTTTTAAAGAACAATTTCTTTAGTACCTTTTATATAATCCTAAGAACCTTTTTGAAACAGAAAGGTTATTTGGATGTTAAAGATTAACATCCAAATTTAGATAAAAAAAATTCTACTATGGCACCATAAAACCATTTTTTTTAAATGAGTGTATAGCAACTTAAAGGTGCTAAAAAACATCTTTGTCAAATTTTGCTATGTACTGTAGACCCTTAAGTGGTGCGATAGGGGCAGGTGTAAGTGGTTACAACTTATGGTTCTACATAGGACCAATTGACAAAGGTGATGTTGAGCACATTCCTGATAACCTGCGCGAGGGCGTGGATGTACTGAAGAGCTATTTATTTACATAATTTAAATTACTGTTAGTTTAAATGTACTTACATTAAACAACTATACATCATTAAAAAGTGTTTTGATTTAAGATTTAGTTTTTGACCTTTATTTTCATCTGAGAATCCTAGTAACAGTAATTTCTTCATTTTTGTCAGGCGTTATGAAAATGAAAAACGGTACATACCTTTAATTTGAAATATAACCCTCAGCCGCACTCATTGATAAAAATACTCCTCCGTGATCGTCATGAAAGCACTCGATAAAACAACATCTATCGGGGCTTTTAATTCAAAGTATGCATTTTTGGAGAAATATTACTTCAATTTTATATGTTTACTTCAAATTTCTGCAGTGGGGGTAATATTTCACCCATTTTTATTCCAAACATGGCTATATGAGCAAGCTGGAGTCTGCAGTCATTCACACTCAGTTTGTTTCATTCATACGTGAAGCCGGAGGGCGCTAAAGTCTGAAACTCTCAATATGAAAACTTTCATAGAAAGAATAAGACGTCAGAGCCGGCAGCAGCTGTCAGTCAGACGTGAACTTGAACAGTGACCTGCAACGAGCGATCGCTGTTTTTATAATAACATGCAAATAAAGATGTTTTGATGTTTTAAAACCATGGAGACAATAAACACGATTAAGATTATACATGGTTTGTCTGTATTTTTAACGCTATGTCTGGTATTTTCATAACAGTACTGTATATTATAATGCTATGCTAATCGAGCAAAGCTAACAGCATAAATAACATAAAATTGTTTATTTTCGGTCTTATTTTATGATCCAAAGCCACATCAGATCACGCATGATTGTTTAAGCACTCGACTTTTGATGTTATAATGTGAGTTTTATTATAAATGCTTTTATTTGTAGTGTTTTGATGGTATGCTAAGCTAACGTACTAGCTGTTCTGTAAACATCTGCTGTCTGGAGATATGAGATATGTGTTTTTTAGGAATAATTTTGACTGGTAAAGCTTCTTTCTTTAAGGTAAGTTTCTTTTTGTAAGAAAGGACTTTAATAAAAAGAAAGTGAATTGAGACAAAAGGAGGAAATAAAACACTAAATAGAAATTATGAGCAATTATTAATAATAATAATAAAATAAACATTTAGACAGCCATATCCCGGATTAAAAGTTGTTAATGACTCATCCGGATGCTTATTTAATGAGTCTGTTTAAAACACGGAGCAATAGGACAATAAACTGAAAGGATGTTGTGAGATATAAATAAACAAACATTAGCTTAGCATTTTTGCTGTTTTCTCTAAATAAATTTACATGACATGGGTCTAAAAAACATTTCATAAAATACAGAGTTTTAGAGGTATCATCTTCAGATTTAAAACAGAACATGGTCAGACCTGTGGCTTTAACTGCAGAGCATTTCTAGATTGCTCCAAGGCCAATTTCATTTAGATTTTCATAACAATATTTCATACATGTTTGGTGGAGTTTATAAAAAAGTATAATTTAAGCTCTCTATAACAACTTTTTTCTTTATGACAGTAACTAATGTTCACCTCTTAATAAACTTTCAAGTGTCTGCTTTCAAATGAGACCAAACTTATGCTTTTAGTGCAAAGACTTCATAAACTGTATCTATTTTAGTTTGGCTATGACAGTTTTTGTGGGGGGGTTCGGAAAATGGAATGAGGGCTAACAGGTTTTTAAAGACAGGTGCTATTGCACTTAAAGTGGTTCCCTGTGATTACAAGACAATATACCAGTTTTAGTTCATGCACACATGTGACTAAACAGCATCATAACATTTAGTTTGAGATGATCATTCACTTACACGAGCCAGTCTGAAGCACCACCAGCATCAGTCCAAAGATGATCAACATTTCACTGAAGTTTCCAGAAGTTAGTAAGTCTGTCAACAGTGTAAAGGCAAAGTCCTGAAGCAGACTGAAGTTTGAAGATCTTTCACTTGGGCGTGTATCTTACTCTGACAGGACTACATCTACTAAAACTGGACTCACAGCCTTTATTAAGAATCAGGAAGTTTTGTCAGCTATTATTAGTTTTGTGGTTCAACAGTTTTAACACACAGACACAGAAAGTATATAACATGATCATCACAAGAACTGTTTATAAAACGACATACAAAATCACAAAAAGCGAGCAGAAAAAAGAGAAAAATCACATCACAATGTCTTGATTTCAATTGGTCAGTCGTGACATACGAAAACAACTGCTACTGCTGATAACACAACACAGATCTATCATCTGTTATGTGGATGATGAATGAACCCAAGTGCAGACAGATATGATGAACACTAAAGACTTTTATTATGACAAAAACAGAAAATAAAACCCACGAGGGGGCAAAACAATATAAACAAGATACTAACACAGGAAGTGAACACTCAACAAGACTAGACTATAACTACACTTAACAGGATACACAACAATAAACTTGACAAAACACTTATATATATATATATATATATATATATATATATATATATATATATATAACACTACTAGACAAGACTTCGATGACAGTGTACTCACAGGAATGATACACAATCCACAACCACAGGACAACAAACACAAGGATCTTAAATAGAGGACAACTAATGAGGGCAACAGGTGACAGGAATTAAACAATGAAGATGAGAACAACAAGGGAGCGGGGTAAAAGAGACAAGACACAGGGAACACGTGGTCTAGTAAAACAATACTAAGACCACGTGAACCCACACAAAACATGGGTCTGTCATGATTCTGCCACAAGACAAGATTAAACAAAGGACAAGATGGCAGAACCATGACAGAATCCCCCCCTAAAGGAGCGGCTTCCAGACACTCCCCAGGGGAACACTAGACACTGGACAAGACAGACTGACAGATAGACATACACCAAGAAAACATGACAAATAACATTAATGGCAGACAAGAATACAAAACAAAGGGGTTAGGGTGACATAATAAAAACAACAAACAAGGGAGGGGGGGCGGAGGCAAAACAGAGTTCACAAAAGGAAGTCCAGGTAGAGTGGAGCTGGGTGGGCAAGGGGTCTTTGGTTCAGGGGTAGTGGAGGGCTTGGGACGAGGAGTCCGGGCAGGCTTGGCGGGGATCTTGGAGGGAGCAGGCTTGGTTATGGATACAGACTGGGTAAGGGGAACAAATGGAGGCAAGGCAGGGTTCCAAGGCGTGGTAGGGGTAGACAAGGGAGCAGATGGGGGCGAGCCAGGACTCACAGGGTAGGAGAGAGAGTCAAGGGAGGACATGGAGACAGTAGCAGGGGACCAGGCAGACAAACAGGTTGACAGTGCTGGGGAGGAAGCAACAGAAGGAGCTGGAGAGACAGGGGGCGCTGCGTCCGGCAGCGGAGACGAGACAGTGACGCAGCGCTCCCTGTCTCACAGGGTAGGAGAGAGAGTCAAGGGAGGACATGGAGACAGTAGCAGGGGACCAGGCAGACAAACAGGATGACAGTGCTGGGGAGGAAGCAACAGAAGGAGCTGGAGAGACAGGGGGCGCTGCGTCCGGCAGCGGAGACGAGACAGTGACAGGGGGCGCTGCGTCCGGCAGCGGAGACGAGACAGAGTCCGTGACAGGGGGCGCTGCGTCCGGCAGCGGAGACGGGACAGTGACAGGGGGCGCTGCGTCCGGCAGCGGAGACGGGACAGTGACAGGGGGCGCTGCGTCCGGCAGCGGAGACGGGACAGTGACAGGGGGCGCTGCGTCCGGCAGCGGAGACGGGACAGTGACAGGGGGCGCTGCGTCCGGCAGCGGAAACGAGACAGGGACAGTGTCAGTGACAGGGGGCGCTGCGTCCGGCAGCGGAGACGAGACAGGGACAGTGTCAGTGACAGGGGGCGCTGCGTCCGGCAGCGGAGACGAGACAGGGACAGTGTCAGTGACGGGGCGCTGCGTCCGGCAGCGGAGACGAGACAGGGAGCGCTGCGTCCGGCAGCGGAGACGAGACAGGGAGCGCTGCGTCCGGCAGCGGAGACGAGACAGGGAGCGCTGCGTCCGGCAGCGGAGACGAGACAGGGAGCGCTGCGGCGGGCTGCGCAGACGGCAGGGGCTGCAGCGGCGGGCTGCGCAGACGGCAGGGGCTGCAGCGGCGGGCTGCGCAGACGGCAGGGGCTGCAGCGGCGGGCTGCGCAGACGGCAGGGGCTGCAGCGGCGGGCTGCGCAGACGGAGAAGTCAACCCCCTCCTCCTCTTCTTTCTGGGGCGTGGTGCAGACGCCATGGCAGGCGAGGGGAAAACTGTGGTGGGAGCAGCAGGTTCCGAAGAGGACCCCTCGGATGGCGACTCCCACGAAACTCTCCGCTCTCGCTTTCCACGTAGCGACATGGGTGGGGAGGAGCTCTCAGGGGCCGAAGGAGGAAGACTCGGGTCGCCAGACGCCACCACTCCCAAGATACATCCCTCCGGGACAGATGGCAGCGTGGCAGATGGTGATGCCATGGTAGGTACCAGAAGCTCCTCCCGACACAAGTTGTCCACCACCTCATGGAACGGGCGGCGGATCAACTCCTCCCGTTCGGGCAAGGGAGGAGGGACGTTGAGCCCCGAGATGAAATAGGAGTTGAGGAGGGTCTCTGGCAACAAAACCCTCCTCGCTTCCACCGCCAGGGCATACCCCCTCAGGGACCTCTCCTGCTGGGGAGGAAATGGGGCCTTGCCCATCTTCATGTCGGCGGCAGTCGACTGCCACCAAAGTTCTAGGTCAGCCGACTGCCGCCTGGCAGGATGACACGGGTTGTCTGCTGGGTTCTGTATTGGCTTGTGCATTCTGTTATGTGGATGATGAATGAACCCAAGTGCAGACAGATATGATGAACACTAAAGACTTTTATTATGACAAAAACAGAAAATAAAACCCACGAGGGGGCAAAACAATATAAACAAAATACTAACACAGGAAGTGAACACTAAACAAGACTAGATTATAACTACACTTAACAGGATACACAACAATAAACTTGACAAAACACTTATATATATATATATATATATATATATATATATATATATATATATAAAACACTACTAGACAAGACTTCGATGACAGCGTACTCACAGGTATGGACACAATGCACAAGCACAGGACAACAAACACAAGGATCTTAAATAGAGGACAACTAATGAGGGCAACAGGTGACAGGAATTAAACAATGAAGATGAGAATGTCACAGGGGTGACAATCTTTTGGGCGGAACCAAAAGTTGGGAAAGTTTGGTTCCGCCCGGATGTTTCCACCCGGACCGGGAAGAGAAAACACCGGACATCCGGTAGCATCGCGAGGGCTGTAATCAGCCAAACTACGGACAGCTGCGAGTTGTTAACAGGAGCGCCGGGTGATTGGACGAAGGCAACACCCAGGCGAGTACTTAAGAACAGTTTAAACCACAGTTTGTCGTTGTTATCACCGGTGTTGGTGTGTGCTGTAGCGCTGAGTTGAGCTCGCCTGGTACGCCCGTCGGATTGTTGGACTTGCTCTCTCTCTCTCTGTGCATCGTGGGATTTCGGCTGATGGAGATATTGAAGACCTTACGGGTTGGGAAGTAAACAGAGACTGACCTTGTATGAACGAAGTGAAGGAAGAAGGAACGTGCTATCGTGAGTACCCATTTGTGTAGCGGTGGTATTGATGACTGGAGAAACCGTTTATCTGTGTAGCTGGAATTATCGTAAGGAGAAGTTAACCTAAGGAAGCGTGAGATAACGGAAGCACCACAGTTGTGAGTAAACGAATTCATTCATTGAATATAACTTGTATGTGCTTGACCTGGATATCTTTTAAGTGCTCTCCAGCGAGAGCGGGTGGCCCTGCCCCTGAGTCAGCGTGGTGGGTGAGCCACAGGATCTTTGTGTGAGACAGCCACAGTGACGGAAAACAACTGCTAGGCCGTGTTACCACCTCCACATTCTCGCCCAGAGCGAGGCGAAGGAAGACGGGCGTCTATTGTGTGCACTGAGCGTGGTGGGTGAGTCTTGGATGTAGAAATTTCACTTTGAAGTGGTGCTGTGTGTATTGCAGTGAGATTGCTGTGTCGTGTCAGACGTACCCCGCCTCCAGTCACTCGCTAGGGGCGCTGAAGAGGAAAGCGGTTCTAGAAAACCCTGTGTACGATTATGCTGTGAGTGTGTTTCAGCCTTAGAAATCACGGAGTAGTTCCTGAAGTATTTTCGTAGCCAAACGCTTGGCGGACTTGTGTTAGGAGTGGCGGTGAAGATCTGTACGGCTGGCGGTGTGAGTATTACCAGTTTCATTGCTACTTTACCTGTGTGCTGTTTATCATCACAGAGTTAGAGGCGAAGGAGATCCGCTGCCCCGAGGTCTCTACGAAGGGGCGCCCCGGTCCAGTTTTCGATTGCCAACGGGCGTCGAGGAAAGGGCAGCGCTCGACCCGGTGTGACGGCGTGACACTCTCGCCCCTCTGTTGGACCAACGAGCTAGCCGAGAGGGTTTGGTACCCGGCGCTATCTTGGAAACCACTGCCGGTCGACACAATGCGCCTGACAGTTATCGTAAGTCCGCCACCCCGAGAAGTATAGCATAACCTGTTCAGTCTGTCAATCAACAGGGAAAAGGAGTGGGCTGAGAGAGCTGCGAAGCTGTCGTCTGTGGAGGAAGAGAGAGAGAACAAGCGTGAGCTCTAAGGAGACCCGTTGTGAAGGAGAACCATACGTACCAGAAGCTGTGATCAGCGAAGAGGTGAGAGAACTAACTGAGAACGATTCACTGTGCCTTTGTGTCCCAGCTGTCGCCTGTGGAGGAAGAGAGAGAGAACAAGCGTGAGCTCTAAGGAGACCTGTTGTGAAGGAGAACCATACGTACCAGAAGCTGTAATCAGCGAAGAGGTGAGAGAACTAGCTGAGAACGATTCACTGTGCTTTTGTGTCCCAGTTGTCATCTGTGGAGGAAGAGAGAGAGAACAAGCGTGAGCTCTAAGGAGACCCGTTGTGAAGGAGAGCCATACGTACCAGAAGCTGTAATCAGCGAAGAGGTGAGAGAACTGACCGAGAACGATTCACTGTGCCTTTGTGTCCCAGTTGTCGTCTGTGGAGGAAGAGAGAGAGAACAAGCGTGAGCTCTAAGGAGACCCGTTGTGAAGGAGAACCATACGTACCAGAAGCTGTAATCAGCGAAGAGGTGAGAGAACTAACCGAGAACGATTCACTGTGCGTTTGTGTCCCAGTTGTCTTCTGTGGAGGAATATAGAGATAACAATAGTTAGCTCTAAGGAGACCCGTTGTGAAGGAGATCCATACGTACCAGAAGCTGTAATCAGCGAAGAGGTGAGAGAACTAACTGAGAACGATTCACTGTGCCTTTGTGTCCCAGCTGTCGTCTGTGGAGGAAAAGAGAGAGAACAAGTGTGAGCTCTAAGGAGACCCGTTGTGAAGGAGAACCATACGTACCAGAAGCTGTAATCAGCGAAGAGGTGAGAGAACTAACTGAGAACGATTCACTGTGCCTTTGTGTCCCAGCTGTCGTCTGTGGAGGAAAAGGGAGAGAACAAGCGTGAGCTCTAAGGAGACCAGTTGTGAAGGAGAATCATACGTACCAGAAGTTGTAGTCAGCGACGAGGTGAGAGAACAAATTGGAGTTGATTCACTGTGCTTTTGTGTCCCAGCTGTTGTCTGTGGGAGAAGAGAGAGAACAAGTGTGAGCACTAAAGTAACGAGTCGAAGAGGAAAATTCATACTTACCCAGCAGCTGTAGTCGGTGGAGAGGTGAGGAGACTCTCGTGAGAACGATCCACTGTGTCTTCATGCCCCAGCTGTAGCCTGTGGAGAGAAAGAGAAAACAGGAAGGGAGAGTGAGTCGACCACCAAGGAGCTGCGTGGGAAGACGGCGGAGTGCCGCGAACTACACGCAGGTACACGGACAGGAAACAGTACATGCCCATATTCATTGTGATTTTATTCTGCCTCCAGGAAGGAAGAGGAGCGCGCGACGGGCAGAGGGAGCCAGAGGCGGGAGCCCGTTCCCCGACGTAAAATTCCCCCCCCCCCCCCCCCCCTGGAGGACAGATCCTGATCTTAGTTTTAATTCCCCTTTCCCCAAGTCCCCATATATTTTAAATATTTAAATAAATAAAGAATATTTTTATACTTACCTGTACTCGTTGTTGTCTGGTCATTGGGTTGGTTTTGGGGACCTCCTCGAGGTGGAAGTTAGAAGGGGCGTGGCTTAACCCTTAGCGGCCAGCCCCTGGCTTGTGACAAGAACAACAAGGGAGCGGGGTAAAAGAGACAAGACACAGGGAACACGTGGTCTAGTAAACCAATACTAAGACCACGTGAACCCACACAAAACATGGGTCTGTCATGATTCTGCCACAAGACAAGATTAAACAAAGGACAAGATGGCAGAACCATGACATCATCCAGGTACTGAGGGAATTTAACTGATACTAGGCTACAGTTCATGTTTAATGTAACTCTTTGTCTCTTTACTCAGTTTTTAATTTGAATAAATGAGTTTATAAAATATGTAAGGAATAATTGACGAAATGCCATTGAATTATAAGAAAATAATGCACACTCAAGGTTGTAATGCAGCGCAATCCGAAGGGCCGCTTATACCGCTTATACCACGGTTACCACAAACATTGCTCTAGGCCTATTTTTAAGACATTTGACAAGTTAGGTGTGTGGTTATTGAAAAGTAATGCCTACCCGTGGAACATTTTACCGTTAATTAAGTCGAATTCTGTACATTCAGCCCATTGTTATTACAAAATAAGCCCTGAACATCTTGTCAGGTTGCAACAACTTTCTAGATGTTCTGTACAGTGTTATATAGACAGGCCATATACTTAATTTTGGGCCTGATTTGCACCCCCTGTTAATCGGGGCCATGGCCCAATTTGAGGCTTGACACACCTAACTTTTTGTCCAAACATTCCTCCGTTGTATAGATTTTAATTATTTTACTGCTCCCAGTCAGTGTGAAATCATTATTACAGTCGGCAGTTGTGTGGTCTCGTCTGGTCAACTTTCTACTTTGTGCATTCAGAGGATTTTAATATAATGGGTATACTGTAATTGGGTATAATGTAAATGATTTGAAACTGTCCTTTTGTCTGTGGTCTCTCATGGATTTAAAATCAGTTAAGATTTTAGACGTCACCAAAGACGTCACCTCTGCCATGCCCGCCACAATATTTTTGTCCGTCTTGGCAGCAAACACTGGGAGTGTTTTATTGATCTTCATCTGGTGGCTGCTGTGACCACTGACTAAAGCAGGGTGTGCAGCTGTGACCGTACACAAAAATGGCGGCAACGAAACATAGTGATGTCACGTTGTCAGGATGAATAGAACATCTCAGGCCTAACTTAAAGGGACACTTCACCGATTTACATTAAGCTTTGTATCGTTAGAACCCCAGTCATGTTTTTAAATGGTCATGCAGCTGAGCTGAGGCAGATAGAGGAACAGAAGCCAGAGGAGTAGGCCGGAGCCTGGGCTTCGGCTGAGTAGAGGAGCCCGGGGAAGACGCCGCAACAATCGGCCTCTGCTGCGTAGAGAAGCCCGGACTGATAGTGCCTTTACTCTTTCTTTATAACATTTCTGCATCAGATAAGGATATGGACGTTTGTTTGGTGAATGTTTCCAGGCAAGAGAGCAACTTTGCGCGTGTTTGGACATGTTTATTTCACAGACGTGTTTCGGCTTACGAGCAGACGCGGTGCGGAGTATATGAGCTTGGACGGACTCTCACTGTGTGCTTTCTGATTAACATTTCTGCATCGGATAAGGATATGAACGTTTGTTTTGTGAATGTTTCAGGGCACTTTGTGCGTGCTTATTTCAAAGACGTCTTTCGGCTTACGAGCACAGAGCTGAGGCAGCGCGTCTGTGGAGATATTGTGCAGAGGACGTGTTTGTGTGCAGGTTGCAGGGATAAACGGATGTCTGACTAAAGTGAGTGTTTCTATTTTCTTTGTTATACTAAGGTGGCATTTATGTACACAATAGCATATCTGAGCCGTGTTCCGATTAATGGGAGTGGCTTGCAGAGCTGTGCATTGTGGTGCATAGTGGGAGTTGTAGTTTTTCATACAAATGTGCTCTAAAGTCACGTTCTGTCTTTTCTCGGTCAAATAGACACAAAATTCTAAATTTATGTTACATTTTGACTACAAATATGACCCACTTTCAATAAAGATGAATGTTCCTATCGATGAAATGGCCCTTTAACAATGACAATACAATGAATAAATACATAAAGCACAATAATTTAATTCAGCTTATATAAGAACTGCCCATAGGAAGAGTCAACTTGATTGAAACATAAATTAATCTATGCTTCCTTTAAGTGATTTACGTGCATGCAAACATTAAACTACAATAATTCAAGCTACAATGCTGTTGTGTGATGCTGCGAATGACTGCACAAAAAAAAGGAAATGAGATTCAAGGTACTGTTGGAAACCTTTTTTTAGCGAAGACCAGGAGAAAGGACAGCTAAAGGCATCCCAGATCATCCCATTTTAACAGATAAACATTACAGCAGTGCCTGTAAATGCATCTTATATCACCTTTGAGCAGATAACAAATGGTCAACTTGCTCAAAGGAACTAAGGCACGCCAGCTAATAGCTTCAATTACCCACCTTATAGCTTTCAATTACCTTATTAAAACAAAAACAATTACTTAAAATTATATTTCAACAGTAAAATAAAAACTTTAATATAAACATAATATAAACCTCAAACAAAACTGAATAAATACAAAAATTTACATTTTCAAAAATTTAATAATTCAGAAGTTTCAATAAAGCTTGTTTGTGAGGAGCCCAAACATTCAGTCCTGCCAATCTTCATTAAGGCCAAATAAGCACAGTGACATATATAAGAGAAACAGATATAGAGTTCACTTGCGTCCAGTGGATGTATCAGATGTAACCTAAAATTCACTTTTCCTTTTAGAGGTGACTTTGGACAAAATGCTATCAACAAGAACAATATCAATGTCCCATTACTCAATTGTCTGTTAATGCTTTGATTTTTCTCTTCAGAGATGAGTCCAGCTGCATGCGTTAAATATGTTGCTATGCTGTCAGCCCTCAGACAGAGGAAGGAAATGAAGATGGGGAAAATATTTTGAGGGTTCTGAGGAAACAGCAGCTAAAGACATCTGAGCTTCCCTAGTAACATCACACCTAAATCTGTCTTAATGTCTTTCCTAACTGTTCTGGAGATATCATTTACCTACCAATATTTAACTTTGTGCTAATGTACAGTTAACTGTGAGTGGACATTAAATACAGCAATTTATGTAGGGCTAAATATAACATTAATGTAATCTAAAATGTAAATGAAATTCTTTCACTGTTGTTTAGCAATGCATGTTTTAATTTAACTGTGTGGTATATACTTAAAGGAACAGTTAGTGGGGCGACACGTATACTGAAAAGTGAAGACATTTTGATCGCCCCCTAGTGGCGTTTTCCCAACGAAGGTTTCAGTTACATTATTTTTCTTATCATGATTGCTGGTGTAGCCTACTTTGAAGTGTTCGTTTTTTTTTTAATAAGTTTGGTTTAAGTTATTAGTTATAAAAAAATATGTGATGACTTTATTTGTGTTTATGATTGAATCAAACTGGAAAATGAGCAGGAACTTGACACCGCAGCACCACACAAACACATTGTATATTACCAAATATACAAATAATGTTTTGTAGTGAAATAGGTGCACTTTAAAGAATTGAGATGTCCACAAGATGGCAGAGCTTGATCATTTTCCGGGTTGTAGGAGGAAGGGAGCATATTTAAAGCATGCATAGACATTCACAGTAAAATAATAAAGCCAGTATGTGTGAAGGGAATGAAACAATTGACCCAATACACCCGATACACAAGGTCATAGGCCTTCACATAACAGGGACTGTCAGAACCCTGCCATCATGACAAGACACAAATATTAAACAGGATTCTATTGCAGGATCCTGACACCCTTGGCAATACTGTACATGAACATTTAAAGAAATTAAAAGAAGTCCCAATAAAAATATCATAATATCCAGGCCGGTGCTCGAGGTTAAAGCTTTATTCATGTGAAAATCTTTGACATCGTGAAATCATATAAGTGATTAAATCTGCTTCTGTCTAATATTGTTCCAGTTTTCATACAGAACAATATCTTCTTGCTGTTTCTCTTCTGAAAACATCACATTATAATCATTATCACTTAAAATAATCTTAATATTAGTGTTTCAGATCCATCATAAGTGTTTGTCACCTGGTGTTTGTGTGCTGGTGCGCTTTCTGATGTAGATGTGAAAGCCTCCTAACAGAAGCAGAAGAAATATCATCTGTAAGGTCCACACTATCACAAACGTCAGAGAGACTGAAACACAAACACATCAAACAATATCTGTCAGTCAATCATTTCATTAAATCATCAACCCATCTGATTATTAATTATTGCATAAAATAGCTAAAATTAAAAATCAAATCTTACCATCTCATCATAAAGACAGTGTTTTTTAAATAATTATTTAACCTCACATTACACCAATTACCAAACAGTATGTGCAGTGTACACTGTATAGTAAACAGTAAGCAGTACACTAGTATTGTATTATTAACATACTGTAGCTAAAAAGAAAAATAATTAAGTCCAAATAGTTAAAGGCGGGGTGCATGTTCTCTGAAAGCCAATGTTGATATTTGAAATCATCTAAACAAACACGCCCCACCCCAATAGAATCTGGACCTTCTTTTGATAATGATGTCAGTTAGTAGACACGCACCTTGCTGCTAATTGGCTACTAGTGTGTTTTGGTACTCGACTCCATTTTCCATAGCCTGGGTGCCAGCCGATCTTAGCCCCGCCCACAACATTTTGAGAACGGGAAGATCGGTCTGGGGTTTCTGCGTTGAGGAGCTATTATGCTAGACCCAAAGCTGGTCGAACCAATCAAATTGTCAGGGCAGGCTTTATACGATGATGGACAGATGATCAACAGTAACGTAATGCACCACGTCACCAAAGAGCGCGTGTGTTGATGGCTGCCGCTGTAGAGTTTAGATGTGTGGATTCTGACATTGAGTCTGTTCTAAAAGATATCGACAGCGCATTGATTTTAAAAGAGGAACAGAGAAACGCGAGCAAGGCATTTGTTGATGTTTTTGCCGTCCTTCCTACGGGATTTGGCAAAAGTTGGTCGCAACTGAAATGGGTATCACGGCGATGCAACTCGGCGTGCATGACGAGATGGTTATAATTAGCGGTCATTGCCAGCTACTTTTCGGAAGCCTAGAATCGTGATTGCTGAATAAGTGGAGGGACATGCTAGGCTCCAATATTTTCAAGCCAACGTAATGGGTATCGTCGTGGATGAAGTTCACCTAACATACAAATGGTAAGAGATGGTTTTACTGTATGACTTAGTAAATACTTAATGTTGTGATATAAACAAAATGTTTTAAACATAGTAGGTGTTGATGTACATTCCCTAACTCAGCCTTAGTATAATCACAATGTTAGTGTCATTGTAGCGAAATAACTAGCAGTTCGGTCAGGCTGCTAAAGACGTAATTTCAACATAGCACACTCCGTTGCTCTGATTGGTCGTAGGTCTATCCAATTGAATGCAGAGGCATTTTTCGGTTGAGACACGCCTCATAATTATAGCTCAATGGAGCAGTATCAGACTCAAATTCTGACTAGAATTGAGTATGACAACGTCAGGCTACATTTTCCAGTGTTTTTTTTTTTAAATCATGCACTACGCCTTTAAGTGAATTTATTTCAGAACACAAAAAGCGAAGCTGTTTTTGTCAGAAACTTTACTCAAATTGTAATAATATAAAATTTTGTTATTTCCTTTATTAACTGTAAATAAGAAACATGTACCCTCTCCTGAGTCTGATGTCTGTTTGTTAATGGGTAGAGATTAGATGTGAGGTCACAGATGCAGTAGTTGTTGCAAATGCAGTAGTAGTTGCAGTAGTTGTTGTTGTTTCTGTAATCAGACACAGATGAATAATCATCTCCATTCATATTAACTGTAAACAATAAACTTGTACCTTCTCCTGATTCTGATGTCTGTTTGTTATTGGTCAGCACAGGGGTCACATCTGAGGTCACAGATGAAGTAGTTGCAGTAGTAATTGCTGTAGGTGTTGTTCCTGTAATCAGATGAAGAATCATCTACAATCACTCTGAACCTCACAATACATTGACATAATTCATGAACTGACTGATAAACCTCATCCCTGTTAATAATTAAACCTCCAGATCAGATAATTAATTCATCTCAGTCACTCTTGTTGTAGTAAATCAGTAAACATTCATAGTTTAATGCTCACCAGGACAATGGTTTACAGTGATGCTCTTCTCTCCATGACTGATGTGGTTCTTCACGCTGCAGATGAGGTTTCCAGAAGTTTCCCCATCCAGATTAATGATGGTTTTATTTCCTTGTGCATGTGGTTGTCCATTCAGAGTCCAGTTGAAGAAGAGTGAATCCCCCTCAGAGAAGCAGGAAGCCCACCTCTGCTCACTGATGCATTCGACTAACACTTTCACTGAGCCAATAGGAGCTGGAGGGACACGTCACGGTCACATGACAAATACAGCATACACAGGGTTAAGAATGGCATACTTGTATACTACTCATACTGTTTCTGCAGTGTGTATACTGTGTACAGCATGCTCATATCTAAATAAACAGGTGCCGTCTACATCCAGAGCATGATATCCTGTACCATTCTGTACTCAACTCTCATTTCCAGTATGATCCAGGAGGTCAAGGTTTAGCTGATTAACATGCTAATCTTATGCTGTAACTACAGCATCTCGTTGTAAAGTTTAAAAAAAAGCATGTTTATTTAAATAGACGTGGAACTGATATTTTTCTCTCTATGCAGGATTTGATGTCAAAACAGCCAAATGAAAGGAACTTTTTAAGTGAAATACACCTGTAAAATAACTGCAACTGGATGATAACTGACACCACACCATTTGCTGGTTTAAACATCCCATATAATGTGACTTCAATGTAACATAAAATATTTCTGCATAATACACACTTGTTTAGATATATTTAATTATTAGACAGTATGAAGTGTACACTGTATAGAAAAGACCTCTAGAGAAAGTTTGATAGTATTTATTCTTATAAAGAGTTAATTTACCTTCAACATTCACTTGAAGTCCTGGTGTAGGTATTCGCTTGCTCTGTAAGTCATAAAGGTGTAATGTGTAGTTCCCTGAATCTGCTCTGGTAACACTGTTTATAATCACAGTGTCATAACTGATGATAACATCAGGTCTGTTTCTATAAAGATAAGATTTAATGATTGTGTTATTGTGTATTTTACAAACTAAACTCCTCTCTTTGTTTAATTCCAGTCTAGATATATGAATATCCCGAAACATCTGTAGAGAGAGTTTGTCTCCCAAAGCTGCATTACAGGGTGTTGTCTGATTAAACCTGCAGATCTGATGCACACCTGCAGAACAAAAACACACAAAAACATTTAAAACAGAAACATTTCAACATATTATAATAGACAGTCTGAATGTTTTCAGCTGGTAAATATTATTCTCATCATCATTTAAAACCAGCAAAACAACATATTACAAAATTATCTCATATACTTACAACTCTAGCACATTTAAAGATGTGTTATACTATAGCACTTAAAGTGGTTCTCCTATGATTACAAGGCAATTAACCATTTTTAGTGCAATTTAGCACCATCTTTTTTTTGTAGAGCTGCCCACGTGTGATTAAACAGCATCATAACATTTAGTTTGAGATGATCATTTACTTACATGAGCCAGTCTGAAGCAGAACCAGCATCAGTCCAAAGATGATCAACATTTCTCTGAAGTTTCCAGAAAAGAGTAAATCCATCAGAAGAGAGTAAAGACAGAGTCCTGAAGCAGACTGTGAAGTATGAAGATCTTTCACTCAGTCGCGTGTCTGACAGACCACATCTGCTTACACTGGACTCACAGAATCAGCAAGTTTTGTCAGAATATATTGGTCAAAAGGTTTCACCAACTTGGCAAGATAACGAAAGTATATAAAATCTCATCTCAAGAAATTATAAAACGCCAAATTAAATCACTTGCTTACTTTCCTTTAATAATGGATTTGGAAAAAGCAAGCAGAAAAAAGAGAAAAACCCAGGTCTGATACAGTATACATTTCTATAGACCAGGGGTCTCCAACGTGGTGCTGAGTAGCCCGCACAGAGTCTGTGAGATGCCTGCCAAAGCACATTCTTTTAATAGTCTCAATTGTTATATTAATTTATTACATATTTTTATATTAGCTTGGCTTAGTTTACATGTGTAAAATTTTAAACAATACTAAAGCATATCAACAAGTAAAATAAAATCAACAAGTAAAACAAAAAGTTTTGAGGTTATATCAAAAAGCAGCCCTTCAGATTGTTTTATCCATTGGGGTAGCCCTTGCTCACAAAAAAAGATGGAGATGTGTATTTCCAATAGTATACTGCTTCTTGGCCATCGTCTAAAAGACATTCAAGGTATCTGGAGGATTTTTAAAAATAAATTTTATGACTTTTACGAACTGCAAATTTAAATGTAAAATGACAGTAAAAACATGATTTGCATGATACAACTTTTTATGAAACAAAGTGATAAACTTCCCCATTTCAGCCTTGGTCTTTCACTGTGGTTTGCACAGAACAGCATACTTATTAATAATGGTAATTCATTATCTGCCAGACACTTTCATTACAGAAGTATAGAGGTTTTCTCAGAAATGACTGCACACAAAGCAACGCAGAACGCTGGTACCTGACTTTAAAAACTTGCAGCAGCAGCACCAGTGAGTTATAAGGCAATACCTATCCAACATGCATGCTTTTACTGGTCATTTTGACAGATCACTCCCCCAAACATTTCTGTTATTTAGCAGCATCTCACAGCGTCTTTGGCAGGGCTTTTTTATCCGCTCTCTGCTGATCCTGAGGCTCCCTTTTTGCACAATTTATAGAGAACCATGGGCAGTGCATGGCTGATGTTGGGTGCGTGATGGCATTTTTACATCATGAAGTCCATTATTGCCTGATTTGTATATTTTGAGAGGTTTATCATTCATTCATCAGTCTATCACGTCAAGCTGAGCTGACTGCACAGCAAGCAGGCCAAATGACATCCAGACCACCGGGAAATGTCCCGGTGTTCCAGATTATCTCAGCTTTTTTTATTTGGACAAAAAGTCAATTGCGACTAGCTTCGAATTGGGCTATGACCCCTGATCATGTAAATTTAATGTATAGGCCATACATTAAATTTAAAGATAATTGCGTTTTTGTAAAGCACTTTTGTTAAAGATCAGATTCAGAGCGATGAGTTTTTACTGTTGAGTGAATGCTTCAGTGTTTTATAAGTTGTGTAACCTGCACGACCTGGTGGTGTTCAACCAATCAGAATGAAAGACCAGAACTGCCCGTTTTATAAAAATACTGAAAAAATCAGAGGTTGAGACTTACCCAGAGCAGTCAGGCAACACTTACTCAAAACGGATATACACATTGTTAGCTTCCATGCGTACACTTAAACAAATGGGAAGTGCTAGTCGTATCTATGAGGTCATGGGGTTCCTTTCTAAATATAGAAAAGTCCCCTGAACCTTTTGCAAACTTTCCTTAAAGCAACACTGTAGTTTTTCGACCTTAAAATAATATCTTTAAAATTATTTCAGTGGTAGAACAACTCTGTAAGTTGTGTGGTTGGGTTGGATCACAAAGATTCGCTACTTACAGCACCACAGGCTACTTTAACTGCTTGCTTGACATATGACTTTCTGCATTCACCGGTTCTGTCAACAAAATCACATGTATTGCCCTGCCCACAGCAAGGCTATATAACAACAGTATTTTCAACACTGATAACCACCTTCAAGTCCAAAAAATGTGCATCCATCCTTCACAAAAGCAATCCAAACGGCGAGTCCAGGGGGCTAAAAAGCCCTTACAGTAGATGCAGAGGGCGAAGGCACAGAGAGCAGCAGCAATGAACCCTCTGCAAAGTGCAAACACACTTTTATCTGAATACAGAGGCGTCTAAGATAGCAGAATTACCGTATAGTTATTTTCATTTGTTAATTTTTAAATATGGAGTTTTTATGACAAAACTGCAAGGATTACCCTCAGAAGTCCTTTGTTTATCCCCCTGTAGCCATTTGGATTACTTTTATGAAGGATGGATGCACAGGTTTTGGACTTGAAAGAGGTGGACTCCATATGCTTACATTTTAAAAACTGAAAGCTCTGGGACATTTTCTAAAATAACTGAAAGTCTGTTAATCTGAAAAATGATGGACTAGGACGGCTTGAGGGTAAATAATGGATTTAATATAATTTTTGGCTGAACTATCCCTTTAACCACCTGATAAAGTAGACACAAACATGCTGTACATGAACATTTAGGGGCGGTTTCCCGGACAGGGATTAGACTAGTCCTAGACTTAAACACTTTTAAGAGCTCTCCAAACTGAAAACAACTTGCACTGACATATCTTAAAATACATCAATGCCCTTTGTTTTACCTCAAAATGCACACAGGTAATGTTTTTAGTAAGGGATGTAATTTCCTAATTAAACTAAGGCCTAGTCCTGGATTAATCTTATCCTGGTCCGGGAAACCACCCCTTAAAGAACTTAAAATAAGTCACAATAATAATATCAGGATATCCAAGGCTGGTGCTTGAGGTTAAAACTCCATTAATGTAAAAATATTTGATATTATAAAATAATTTCTCATATAAGTGATGAAATCTCCTTCTGTCTGTTAATGTATTTCTGTAATCTTGTTTCAGTTTTCATACAGAACAATATCTTCTTGATTTTCTTCTCCTGAAAACACATAACATTATAATTATTATCATCACAATCTTAAACATTAATGATTCAGATCCATCATAAGTGTTTGTCACCTGGTGTTTGTGTGCTGGTGCGCTTTCTGATGTAGATGTGAAAGCCTCCTAACAGAAGCAGAAGAAATATCATCTGTAAGGTCCACACTATCACAAACGTCCGAGAGACTGAACCTACAGTACAACACAAACACATCAAACAATATCTGTCAGTCAATCATTTCATTAAATCATCAATCCATCTGATTATTAATTATCACAAAAAACCCCAAAACAAAAACAAAATCTCACAATCTCATTCTAAAGACAGTGGTTTAGATTAATGACTATTTTTCCAGACAGTACTATGCGCAGTCCTTCATTCTGATTGGTTGAAATGCATTCTAAGCTGGATAAAATACTCCAGTAACCCCAGGCTTCAGACTGTATTACATAGCTCAAGTAAAACTGCGCCACTTTTGCTACCTACTAATTTATAAAAATTAACACCACATCTTTATTTATTTATTTTTCAACAATTGCACAATTAATGGCGGTATTCAAATAAATGTCAATAAACATACATATCTTAAAGGAATAGTCTACTCATTTTCAACATTTTAACAAGCGGATTTACAAGAAGAACTATATTGTATGGCGTAATAGCACTTTTGGGAGTACTTCGCCTGAAAAGTCCGCTCCCCTTCTCACTCTCATAATGGGAGAGGGAGGGTGTTACTGCGCCGAGTCGAAGTACTCCCAAAAGTGCTATTACGCCATAAAATATAGTTCCTCTTTTAAATCCGCTTAGAAAAGCGCTACGTTTTATTTTGTACCACCAAACTTTCTCGTATAACTACTCGTCTTAAATAGGAAAAACGTTGATGTGTTTGGTCACTTCAAACTTTATCTCTAAATGGTACCATTGAATGAATGGGGCTAAGCTAAATGCTATCGAAGTGTCGCAGCGCGCTCCAGCGCTTACGTGCACGCACACAGATAATAGAGGGATGTATCAACAATTCTTAGTTAAGGTAATAACATATTTTAATATTGAAAATGAGTAGACTATTCCTTTAAACTCCTTCCCTGCCAATGACGAGTTCCCACGGCAATCCATATTTCCGCTATTATCCACTAGATGGCAATCTTACACAATTTATAAAACACTGAAGCAACAGTAAAAACTCTGTGTATGTTTTTTTGATCAGCTCTCTGAATCTGATCTCTAACAAAAGTCCTTTACAAAAATGAAATAATCTCAGCTTTTTGCTTAAAATGTGTTCTTTTTGAAGACACCTGCACATATTTGAGAGGTGATAAAAAGAGAACATATGAAGATAGGATTAAATGTTTTTTTTTGTTTGTGAAAGCAGATGATTTGATATATTGTATGTTTAACCCACTGCTTCTTGGGGCTGATTGCTTTAATAAACAGTAAGCAGTATACTTCTAGTATTGTGTTATGAACATACTGTAGCTTAAAGGATTAGTTCATTTTCTTAAAAAAAAAAAATCCAGATAATTTACTCACCACCATGTCATCCAAAATGTTGACGTCCCTCTCCGTTCAGTCGAGAAGAAACTATGTTCCCTGAGGAAAACATTCCAGGATCCCTCTCGTTTCAATGGACTTTAATGGACCCCAACACCCAACAGTTTTAATGCAGTTAAAAATTGCAGTTTCAAAGGACTCCAAACGATCCGGCATAAGGGTCTTATCTAGC
This sequence comes from Misgurnus anguillicaudatus, assembly GCF_027580225.2. NCBI lineage: Eukaryota > Metazoa > Chordata > Actinopteri > Cypriniformes > Cobitidae > Misgurnus > Misgurnus anguillicaudatus. The sequence continues at coordinate 27,157,075 of NC_073352.2, read as the reverse complement.
AAAAGATTGTCATTTTTGACAAGAAAGAGAAAAAATATGCACTTTTAAACCACAACTTCTCGTCTATCTCCGGTTCTGTGACATGCCAGCGTGACCTCACATAATTGCGCAATGCCGTAGAAAGGTCACGTGTTACATATATAAAAACACACATTTTCAGACCATTTTAAACAATAAACTGACACAAAGACATTAATTAGTATCATTCCACATACAACAACGTCGGAATGGTCCTCTTTCTCCACACTTGTAAACACTGGAGCGTTTCGCATACGTCATCCGTGACCTTTTGACGTGATGACTTATTGTGTGAGATAAACGAGAAGTTGTTGTTTAAAAGTGCATATTTTTTCTTTTTCTTGTCAAAATGACAATTGTTTTGGTAGATAAGACCCTTATGCCTCGTTTGGGATCATTTATATTCCTTTGAAACTGCAATTTTAAACTGCATTTAAACTGTTACGTGTTGGTGTCCATTAAAGTCCATTAAAATGAGAAAAATCCTGGAATATTTTCCTTAAAAAATATAATTTCTTCTCGACTGAACAAAGAAAGACATCAACATTTTGGATGACATGGTGGTGAGTAAATTATCTGGATTTTTTTAAGAAAATGGACTAATACTTTAATAGAAAAAAAAATAACATAAATACTTATTAAATTGTCTGAATAAGTCTAAATAATTAGGCTAAGTGAAGTTAGTGCAGAACATAAAGCTAAGCTGTTTTTGTCAAAGTACTTTTTCAAATTGTAATAATGTAACTTCGAATAAAAAATGTATGACATTTTTTCAGACTGATGAATGTCTAATTTTGTCATTATTAAGTGTGCTTGCAAAAGCACACTTATTGTTCTTCTTAAGTTTTATTATTAAGTGTGCTTGCAAAAGCACACTTATTGTTCTTCTTAAGTTTTATTAAGTGTGCTTGCAAAAGCACACTTATTGTTCTTCTTAAGTTTTATTATTAAGTGTGCTTGCAAAAGCACACTTATTGTTCTTCTTAAGTTTTATTAAGTGTGCTTGCAAAAGCACACTTATTGTTCTTCTTAAGTTTTATTATTATTTTTCCCGGGTAGATTTTTTTGGCCAGCTCTAGCGATTAGACCGTTTGACACAGAGACACCGTTCAAACTTTAAAATGTTCGGGCAGTACCGGTGTAAGTTGCTTGAGAAGATAAGGTCACAGATCGATGTCGTTCTTCAGCCATATTGGATAGAACACAAAACCTTAAAAAAGTTTCACAGGTCACAAATTTTGTCCAAACTTCACGAAAATCCACGTACACGATCCTTGGACCGAGCCTCACAAAAGTTACTAGAAGGATTTTTGATTTTCGGAAGCGTTTGCCCGTCACAGCTCAAACTAAATGTGCGTCGACGCCGCCAAAACAGGAAGTAGTTTATATCTTAGGAACGCTTTCACGTATTGAAACTAAACTTTGTACATGAATTTGGGTCTCAAATGTGAGGATGCACAACATCAAAAGAAAAAAAAAATTTCTAAAATTTTACGCCGCCAAACAGGAAGTAGTTTATATCTCAGGAACGCTTTCATGTATTGAAACCAAACTTTGTACATGAATTTGGGTTTCCAATGTGAGGATGCACAACATGAAAATATTTTTTTTTTTTCTAAAATTTTACGCCGCCAAACAGGAAGTAGTTTATATCTCAGGAACGCTTTCATGTATTGAAACCAAACTTTGTACATGAATTTGGGTCTCCAATGAGAGGATGCACAACATCAAAAGAACAATTTTTTTTCTAAAATTTTACGCCGCCAAACAGGAAGTAGTTTATATCTCAGGAACGCTTTCATGTATTGAAACCAAACTTTGTACATAAATTTGGGTTTCCAATGTGAGGATGCACAACATGAAAAGAACATTTTTTTTCTAAAATTTTATGCCGCCAAACAAGAAGTAGTTTATATCTCAGGAACGCTTTCACATATTGAAACCAAACTTTGTACATGAATTTGGGTTTCCAATGTGAGGATGCACAACATCAAAAGAACAATTTTTTTCTAAAATTTTACGCCGCCAAACAGGAAGTAGTTTATATCTCAGGAACGCTTTCACGTATTGAAACCAAACTTTGTGCATGAATTTGGGTCTCCAATGTGAGGATGCACAACATCAAAAGAACATTTTGTTTTCTAAAAATTTTACGCCGCCAAACAGGAAGTAGTTTATATCTCAGGAACGCTTTCATATATTAAAACCAAACTTTGTAAATGAATTTGGGTCTCCAATGTGAGGATGCACAACATCAAAAGAAATTTTTTTTTCTAAAATTTTACGCCGCCAAACAGGAAGTAGTTTATATCTCAGGAATGCTTTCACGTATTGAAACCAAACTTCGTACATGAACTTGGGACTCCAATATGAGGATGCACAAACTAAATCTGCGGCACCAGAGCAAGCACACTTTTGCAGTTCCTCCGGAAATGCATTTTCTAGTTATTATTATTTTTCCCGGGTAGATTTTTTTGGCCAGCTCTAGCGACCAGACCGTTTGACGCAGAGACACCGTTCAAACTTTAAAATGTTCGGGCAGTACCGGTGCAAGTTGCTTGAGAGGATGAAGTCACAGATCCATGTCGTTCGGCCGCCATATTGGAGAGAACACAAAACCTTAAAAAAGTTTCACAGGTCACAAATTTTGTCCAAACCTCATGAAATTCCACGTACGCGATCCTTGGACCGAGCCTCACAAAAGTTACCAGAAGGATTTTTGATTTTCGGAAGCGTTTGCGCGCCACAGCCCAAACTAAATGTGCGTCAACGCCGCCAAAACAGGAAGTAGTTCAAATCTCAATATGTCTGTAACATTTATTAACCAAAATGTTTATATGAACTCTTTACTCCAATGTGAAGATGCCCAAGATAAAAAAACATTGCAGAAACATGTCTATATTATGTTATTTTCACTTTAAAATGTCCAATTAAAACCTGTGTAAAATTAAAAAATGTCATTAGCCTTTACCAGTAGAGGGCAGCCTTTACGTTCAAACGTGTTTTTTAGACAGAATGTAAAGATAGCGGCAGCCATCTTTAGAAGCTAAGCTAACAGGCTATTGCTCCGTGGAAAAGTTTGAATAACAATGGCGGGATGTAGTTTTAATGTTAAAATGGCAAAATGGAATATAGAAGAGCTTTTGAGAGAATTGGGTGTTCCTTTAAGAGCCACAATACAGCGAAGAGCTGAGGAAGAGAAAGCAGAGAAGCCCGGGGAAGAGGCGACAGCCTCAGACTCTGCTGCGAGCCCGTGGAGGACTCAGTAACCTCGGCTGCCACTCAAGCTTCGTATCGTATATGGACAGATTCCTGGATACATATTTTTAGAATCGTAAACTTCATCTTATTCACTATACAGTATGCGGTTTCGGACGCAAAACTGCAAATGGATTTTATATTCTGAATGCTTGAATCAACGCGAGCTCTCTGGAGAACGTGCATTTTCACATACAGGTAGGAATTATATGATTCAGACATATTTTAATCCCTTTCTTTTATTTCAGTGATATATGGCACGACAAGTTTAATTCCCTTTTTCATCAATGTAATACATTGTAAACGTATTAGTTTGTAAAGACGTCAGTTTCGCGTCCTCGGGTAACTTAGCAGTGATCGTTTGGCATCGGTATTTTAATTAATTACGAAATTTGTATTTTATTTTTAAATTGCTATCTTGTGTTTCTGGCGCATTCGCGGATTAATGACTCATTTGAGTCGTTTTCATTACAAAGTGTTGCAAATAAATGAGTCTTTTGAGTCGACTCTTTACAAAGCGAATGGGCCAAATGTTTTAAAGTGGTTCGCGAATCAGTTTGAATGAATTGTTCAGATCGCTTCAAACACGGAATCGTCCGAAGCTGTTTTACTCGTAACCTATGTAGAAACACGCAGAATATAACCAGTGTTGGGTGACGTGGAAATGTATTTACCAATCTTTTAACTAAAAGCAAAACTTCACACATGTACCCGCCATTACATACCCGCGACCGCCGACCTTTTCGTCGTCAGACACAGTTAAACGCGTGCAACCTCCAGAAACACTGTAGCACAGATTGAAGAAAATCCATCGATGATTGACGTCTGATTCGCTGTTTAATGTACTGTATGATGTAAGTGATTCTCACAAAACACACGTGACATGACAACGTAAGAAAACATGAGTTTTGTCTAAGTGTAAACTGTCAATGTCCTCAGACCATCTTAGGAGATTCCAACTTTATACATATACAAAACAAAACTGTTGTCAGTTTACTTGTCTGATATTTCAGCTACAAGCTACATTTTTCTGTATACTGTTGGTGTATGTTGCAGTTTTACACATACTGTAGAAATGCCCTTCATAAGTATTCTTCTGTTTGCTGTGGAGTCAAGAAATGTCTAAACATTAAAAGATGAACATGAGACAAAAGTACAGAATCTGTCGCATTATTTTTTTTAATGGGCACTGAGCTGTGTCCTGATTGTTTACACATGAAAAGCATAAAATATGTAGGATCAGTTTGATTCACTTATGTGCATTTGTGTACAATACACATAAGTCAGCATTTAATGCTGTTGTTCTTTGTTGTTAAAGCATGTATGTGTTGAAACATAAACAAAGGTTAATAAAATGTGACATTCTAAACTTCTGGTATACTGATATTTATCTTACCAATTTCTGGTCTCCACATCAAACAGAAAAATCTTGTCTTTATTGTTCTGATACTTATGGAGGGCACTGTGTGTGTGTGCGTGTGTGTGTGTGTGTGTGTGTGTGTGTGTGTGTGTGTGTGTGTGTGTGTGTGTGTGTGTGTGTGTGTGTGTGTGTGTGTGTGTGTGTGTGTGTGTGTGTGTGTGTGCGTGTGTGTGTGTGTGTGTGTGTGTGTGCATATATCTAGATTTATTTTTTCATGAGTAACTAGTAACTCGCTACTTGAGTATTATTTTCATTGCATACTTTTTACTTCTACTTGAGTAATTATTTATTTAGTTACTTTTACTTTAACTTAAGTAAAGTTTTTGGCTACTCTTTCCACCTCTGTTAAAATCTTCATGAATCTAGGCTGAGTTTGCCACGTTGAAGCCTAAATAATCAGACAGATAGTAAGTTAATCGCCCATCGCTCACAGCCCAGCACCTGCACCACTGCATGCGTATCGCGCTGACAAACATACACCTGATTTTACTGCCCTGACGAAATCTAAAAGTATAATTTCTCTTATTAGAAGCTAGCCTAATGTTTGCCAGTTATTAAAATGGCGGTTGTAGTTTAAATAGAGGTCGTGAAATAATTAGCATTGACAAAAAACTGCATAAAACAATGTTATATTCCATATTATAAACTTTTGGTTATGTGTACTTAAGTGAGTAAATAAGTTAAATTCTCAATAAGTGTGATATGGCTCTTATTTACCCCTTTAAATGTAGAATAAAGCTTACTCGGGTATCTTACAATGCACTTATGTTGTTATGCAGTTTTAAAATACAAAATACGAACATGTCTGGATGTAGATAAAGCCTACTTGGTCATATTACAATGCACAAGTTTTGTTGTATGCAGTTTGAAAATACATGTTTGTAGAAAAAGTATATTGTACAATGCACTGATTTTGTTGTTATGCAGTTTCAAAATACAACATGAGTATGTTTAAATGTATATGTAGTCATCATCACTGATATATCTCTGGCCCTCATGACAAACTAATTGAATAGCCCTGTCGTAGATGCTCAACACACAATCATATTCATAAATAGTAAAGAAATGCAATGATATTAGGCTATCAGTGCTGCTGTCGCTCTCTCCTATCGCTTATTTTAAAAATGAGCTTATGATCAATAAAATGCAGCTTATATCTGCTGCTTTTGGTGACGTGAACTCTGCCCTACATTAAAGGTGCAGTGTGTAATTTCTGGAAGGATCTCTTGACAGAAATGCAAAATAATATACAAAACTATATTATCAGTGGTGTATAAACACCTTTCATAATGAGTCGTTATGTTTTTATTACTTTAGAATGAGACGTTTTTATCTACATACACCGAGGGTCCCCTTACATGGAAGTCGCCATTTTGTGCTCCCATGTTTCTACAGAAGCTCTTAATGGACAAACTTTTTTATTAAGTTGTCTCCAATCATGACATGTTTGTCCTGTGGTGGCTACCGTAGCTTCTCTATGCATTTCAAAAGCGAGGGGTGAGCTGTGAACTGAGCTGTTGGTTGCAATTTGGAACCTCACCACTAGATGCCGCTAAAATATACACACTGCACCTTTAAGTCTCATATTTTTAAGATTATCTTAAGTACTAAAGGATTTTTGGTATATTATGTACAAAACTAGTGTGTGAAAATAGGGCACTTTAAAGGGGTTGTTCACTCAAAAATTAAAATTATTTAAATTACAATTCTAAAAAAAAATTAATAAGAAAACACTGAGGGCTTGACATTAACTTTTTGAGGAACTTGTCCTTCGGACAAGTAAATTTGTGTTTCACTTGTCCATGCACAAAAGTCACTTGTCCGGGTAAAGTTTTATAATATAATGTATTTTTTGTGTTTTGCTAATCAGTGGCAGAGCAAGGGATTTTTCATAGAGGAGTCGGACAACTAATTTTTTCTTACACTTGTCCTACAAAAAAACCACTTGTCCCGGACAAGCGGACAAGCCTTAAAGGAACACGCCCACATTTTGGGAATTTAGCTTATTCACCGTATCCCCCAGAGTTAGATAAGTCCATACATACCTCTCTCATCTCCGTGCGTGCTGTAACTCTGTCTGACGCAGCCCCCGCTAGCTTAGCTTAGCACAAAGACTGGAAATGCATGGCTCCAGCTAGTATACTGCTCCCAATAAGTGACAAAATAACGCGATCATTTTCCTATTTATGTGTTGTGATTTGTATAGTCAAACCGTGTACAAATAACAAGGTGATATGAGACACAGCGATCTTTTAACAGTATACATACTGAGAACTATATTCTCTGAAGACGAAGCACTGCCGCATGGGCGGAGTGATCTGCTCGCAGCACACGAGAAGCCCCTGGTGAGGAGCAGAGAGTTCGGTCAGAATTGTGCAAATCACTCCGCCCATGCGGCAGTGCTTCGTCTTCAGAGAATATAGTTCTCAGTATGTATACTGTTAAAAGATCGCTGTGTCTCATATCACCTTGTTATTTGTACACGGTTTGACTATACAAATCACAACACATAAATAGGAAAATGATCGCGTTATTTTGTCACTTATTGGGAGCAGTATACTAGCTGGAGCCATGCATTTCCAGTCTTTGTGCTAAGCTAAGCTAGCGGGGGCTGCGTCAGACAGAGTTACAGCACGCACGGAGATGAGAGAGGTATGTATGGACTTATCTAACTCTGGGGGATACGGTGAATAAGCTAAATTCCCAAAATGTGGGCGTGTTCCTTTAATGTCGAACCCTGAACATGTGCAGCACAGCCGTTATAGTTGGTTCTAGGCTAGCTAGAGCGGGTTCTCTAGGCTTGTGATCCCTGTATTTACATAAAATGGTCTGTGCTAAGCCCCGGATGTCCTTAAATGCTGGAAACACCCCTGGTTACAAGCCTGTATACATTTCTCTGTGTGTGTGTGTGTGTGTGTGTGTGTGTGTGTGTGTGTGTGTGTCAGGAATGCTTTCACGTATTGAAACCAAACTTTGTACATGAACTTGGGACTCCAATGCGAGGATGCACAAGATAAAAAACATTCTAAAATTTTACATTTCACAAATCACGTTAGTGACCGCACCAGAGCAAGCACACTTTTGCGGTTCCTCTGGAAGTGCATTTTCTAGTTATTATTTTTCCCGGGTAGATTTTTTTGGCCAGCTCTAGCGACCAGACCGTTCGACGCAGAGACACCGTTCAAACTTTAAAATGTTCGGGCAGTACCGGTGCAAGTTGCTTGAGAGGATGAAGTCACAGATCCATGTCGTTCGGCCGCCATATTGGAGAGAACACAAAACCTTAAAAAAGTTTCACAGGTCACAAATTTTGTCCAAACCTCATGAAATTCCACGTACGTGATCCTTGGACCGAGCCTCACAAAAGTTACCAGAAGGATTTTTTATTTTCGGAAGCGTTTGCGCGCCACAGCCCAAACTAAATGTGCGTCAACGCCGCCAAAACAGGAAGTAGTTCAAATCTCAATATGTCTGTAACATTTATTAACCAAAATGATTATATGAACTCTTTACTCCAATGTGAAGATGCCCAAGATAAAAAAAACATTCCAGAAACATGTCTATATTATGTTATTTTCACTTTAAAATGTCCAATTAAAACCTGTGTAAAATTAAAAAATGTCATTAGCCTTTACCAGTAGAGGGCAGCCTTTACGTTCAAACGTGTTTTTTAGACAGAATGTAAAGATAGCGGCAGCCATCTTTAGAAGCTAAGCTAACAGGCTATTGCTCCGTGGAAAAGTTTGAATAACAATGGCGGGATGTAGTTTTAATGTTAAAATGGCAAAATGGAATATAGAAGAGCTTTTGAGAGAATTGGGTGTTCCTTTACGAGCCACAACACAGCGAAGAGCTGAGGAAGAGAAAGCAGAGAAGCCCGGGGAAGAGGCGAGAGCCTCAGACTCTGCTGCGAGCCCGTGGAGGACTCAGTAACCTCGGCTGCCACTCAAGCTTCGTATCGTATATGGACAGATTCCTGGATACATATTTTTAGAATCGTAAACTTCATCTTATTCACTATACAGTATGCGGTTTCGGACGCAAAACTGCAAATGGATTTTATATTCTGAATGCTTGAATCAACGCGAGCTCTCTGGAGAACGTGCATTTTCACATACAGGTAGGAATTATATGATTCAGACATATTTTAATCCCTTTCTTTTATTTCAGTGATATATGGCACGACAAGTTTAATTCCCTTTTTCATCAATGTAATACATTGTAAATGTATTAGTTTGTAAAGACGTCAGTTTCGCGTCCTCGGGTAGCAGTGATCGTTTGGCATCGGTATTTTAATTAATTACGAAATTTGTATTTTATTTTTAAATTGCTATCTTGTGTTTCTGGCGCATTCGCGGATTAATGACTCATTTGAGTCGTTTTCATTACAAAGTGTTGCAAATAAATGAGTCTTTTGAGTCGACTCTTTACAAAGCGAATGGGCCAAATGTTTTAAAGTGGTTCGCGAATCAGTTTGAATGAATTGTTCAGATCGCTTCAAACACGGAATCGTCCGAAGCTGTTTTACTCGTAACCTATGTAGAAACACGCAGAATATAACCAGTGTTGGGTGACGTGGAAATGTATTTACCAATCTTTTAACTAAAAGCAAAACTTCACACATGTACCCGCCATTACATACGCGCGACCGCCGACCTGTTCGTCGTCAGACACAGTTAAACGCGTGCAACCTCCAGAAACACTGTAGCACAGATTGAAGAAAATCCATCGATGATTGACGTCTGATTCGCTGTTTAATGTACTGTATGATGTAAGTGATTCTCACAAAACACACGTGACATGACAACGTAAGAAAACATGAGTTTTGTCTAAGTGTAAACTGTCAATGTCCTCAGACCATCTTAGGAGATTCCAACTTTATACATATACAAAACAAAACTGTTGTCAGTTTACTTGTCTGATATTTCAGCTACAAGCTACATTTTTCTGTATACTGTTGGTGTATGTTGCAGTTTTACACATACTGTAGAAATGCCCTTCATAAGTATTCTTCTGTTTGCTGTGGAGTCAAGAAATGTCTAAACATTAAAAGATGAACATGAGACAAAAGTACAGAATCTGTCGCATTATTTTTTTTAATGGGCACTGAGCTGTGTCCTGATTGTTTACACATGAAAAGCATAAAATATGTAGGATCAGTTTGATTCACTTATGTGCATTTGTGTACAATACACATAAGTCAGCATTTAATGCTGTTGTTCTTTGTTGTTAAAGCATGTATGTGTTGAAACATAAACAAAGGTTAATAAAATGTGACATTCTAAACTTCTGGTATACTGATATTTATCTTACCAATTTCTGGTCTCCACATCAAACAGAAAAATCTTGTCTTTATTGTTCTGATACTTATGGAGGGCACTGTGTGTGTGCGTGTGTGTGTGTGTGTGTGTGTGTGTGTGTGTGTGTGTGTGTGTGTGTGTGTGTGTGTGCGTGTGTGTGCATATATCTAGATTTATTTTTTCATGAGTAACTAGTAACTCGCTACTTGAGTATTATTTTCATTGCATACTTTTTACTTCTACTTGAGTAATTATTTATTTAGTTACTTTTACTTTAACTTAAGTAAAGTTTTTGGCTACTCTTTCCACCTCTGTTAAAATCTTCATGAATCTAGGCTGAGTTTGCCACGTTGAAGCCTAAATAATCAGACAGATAGTAAGTTAATCGCCCATCGCTCACAGCCCAGCACCTGCACCACTGCATGCGTATCGCGCTGACAAACATACACCTGATTTTACTGCCCTGACGAAATCTAAAAGTATAATTTATCTTATTAGAAGCCAGCCTAATGTTTCCCAGTCATTAAGATGGCGGTTGTAGTTTAAATAGAGGTCGTGAAATAATTAGCATTGACAAAAAACTGCATAAAACAATGTTATATTCCATATTATAAACTTTTGGTTATGTGTACTTAAGTGAGTAAATAAGTTAAATTCTCAATGAGTGTGATATGGCTCTTATTTACCCCTTTAAATGTAGAATAAAGCTTACTCGGGTATCTTACAATGCACTTATGTTGTTATGCAGTTTTAAAATACAAAATACGAACATGTCTGGATGTAGATAAAGCCTACTTGGTCATATTACAATGCACAAGTTTTGTTGTATGCAGTTTGAAAATACATGTTTGTAGAAAAAGTATATTGTACAATGCACTGATTTTGTTGTTATGCAGTTTCAAAATACAACATGAGTATGTTTAAATGTATATGTAGTCATCATCACTGATATATCTCTGGCCCTCATGACAAACTAATTGAATAGCCCTGTCGTAGACGCTCAACACACAATCATATTCATAAATAGTAAAGAAATGAAATTATATTAGGCTATCAGTGCTGCTGTCGCTCTTTCCTATCGCTTATTTAAAAAATGAGCTTATGATCAATAAAATGCAGCTTATATCTGCTGCTTTTGGTGACGTGAACTCTGGCCTACATAAAAGGTGCAGTGTGTAATTTTTAGAAGGATCTCTTGACAGAAATGCAAAATAATATACAAAACTATATTATCAGGGGTGTATAAACACCTTTCATAATTAACCGTTATGTTTTTATTACTTTAGAATGAGACGTTTTTTATCAACATACACAGAGGGTCCCCTTACACGGAAGTCGCCATTTTGTGCCATCATGTTTCTACAGAAGCTCTTAATGGACAAACTTTTTTATTACGTTGTCTCCAATCATGACATGTTTGTCTGGTGGTTGCTACTGTAGCTTCTCTATGCATTTCAAAAGCAAGGGGGTGAGCTGTGAACTGAGCTTTTGGTTGCAATTTGGAACCTCACCATTAGATGCCGCTAAAATTTACACACTGCACCTTTAAGTCTCATGTTTTTAAGATTATCTTTAAGTTCCACTGTGTAGGATCTACTCCCATCTAGCGGTAAATTCTATATGACAACCAACTGAATAATACTTTCTAGGCCCCCCCCCCCCATTCGTAACACGTTTTAACTCGTACGGTGGCCCGGCCGTGTCATGCCAAGGTTAACATGGCTTCCAGTAGCTACAAAGCAAAAGCAATGAAAAAAATGAACAATTTGCAATGTCCTTTGCCTGTGATCCGTCAAAGCACACAGATTTATGTTAAACATGGAAAAAGTCTGAATTTCATGATATGTCCGCTTAAAATCACATACAACAAGCAACCATAAACGTAGCTTAGACACTCCTTTTTCATCAACGCGAGGAAAAATATCCCAGGGGCTGTTACACTTGGTATTAAGATGCGTTTTCATCGATCGGATCACAAGTGGACGAGAGAGACACATCACGTTTACACCTGGTATTTAAATCCGTCTCTTTTTGTCCATTTTTGACCGCTTCTCTTCAGATTACTGAGGAGATGGTCTGTGGACGAGTCCCTCTCCTGTCATTTAATCATAAGCGGGAGTAATGACGGGTTTCAATGGACACAAACTAATGTTATGTCAGAGTCCAATGCTTATGTTTTAAGTAAACATGTTACATGTCAGTGTATATAAGAGCTTTCTCTGATATTGATGCTTTCATGTATTGAAACTAGGGATGCTCCGATCGATCGGCCACCGATCGTAATCGTCCGATAACGGCATTAAATGACGCGATCGGCACTCGCTAAAATTGCCGATCTCATGATGAGCCGATCTTTTTGTTTACTTTTGTCATCATAGCGTTCCTGATGCGGCTGCAATTAGAGACCATTTTACACAGTGCGAGCATTTTGTAACCCGTTGCTTATGTGTGACGTGCAGATCTGGATTTCTCTCACTGCCTTAACAGAGATATGCGTATTTTCTATGAGGACGCGCTCCGGTCCTCAGCGCGATGCGTCTTCACATCCCTATCAAACAGCGTATACAGCACATATCGATCGTGGACAATTGCATCCTCATGCCGAAAGTTTATTTGCATTCGTTTTAAAGTTTTGAAGGTTTAAACTTCCATTTTCCTCACAGCTGCTCTTGTTTGCGGACACCCGCGGCACGCATACACAGAAGTCATCAGTGCATGTGAACGGAGTGACCTCTCTCACGTCTTAAAGCTACAGTATCCTAATTCATCTCTCAATAAAATTACTCTCTGTTCATTCATCAGTGAAGAACTGTTGTACTTCATACGAATGCGTGTATATTTAATTCATACAGTAAAGAAAAGACTGTGAAGTGTTTTATTTTAATTACTTTTAACAGACATAAACCTTTTTAAAGGCACATTTCTCTTTGGAAGAATAAATATTTGGTGTGCTTATTTATTTGATTCTCTATTAAAACAATAATATACCTAATTTATAGTTAGTTTCATTTCTACAAATAGTGCAAACTCTGCTAGATTATAGATAAAAGATTCCCATTCCACTTCCATTCTGTGATCGGCACTGATCGGCGATCGGAGCATCTCTAATTGAAACCAAACTTTGAACATGAACTTGGGACTCCAATGTGATAATGCACAAGATAAAAAACATTTTAAAATTGTACATTTCACAAATCAAGTTAGTGACCGCACCAGAGCAAGCACACTTTTGCGGTTCCTCTGGAAGTGCATTTTCTATTATTTATTTAGTTACTTTAACTTCAGTAAAGTTTTTGGCTACTCTTTCCACCTCTGTTAAAATCTTCATGAATCTAGGCTGAGTTTGCCACGTTGAAGCCTAAATAATCAGACAGATAGTAAGTTAATCGCCCATCGCTCACAGCCCAGCACCTGCATCACTGCATGCGTATCGCGCTGACAAACATACACCTGATTTTACTGCCCTGACGAAATCTAAAAGTATAATTTCTCTTATTAGAAGCTAGCCTAATGTTTGCCAGCTATTAAAATGGCGGTTATAGTTTAAATAGAGGTCGTGAAATAATTAGCATTGACAAAAAACTGCATAAAACAATGTTATATTCCATATTATAAACTTTTGGTTATGTGTACTTAAGTGAGTAAATAAGTTAACCGCAAAAACTAAATGTGCGTCGACGCCGCCAAAACAGGAAGTAGTTTATCTCAGGAACGCTTTCACGTATTGAAACCAAACTTTGTACATGAACTTGGGACTCCAATATGAGGATGCACAAACTAAATCGGCAACACCAGAGCAAGCACACTTTTGCAGTTCGTCCCGAAATGCATTTTCTAGTTTCATTTATTAACTGTAGTAGTTGTTCCTGTAATCATACACTACTGAAGAATAATCTGAACCCCACAACATTGACACAAGTCACAAACTGTGTTTATTCGTTATTTTTATTTAGGTGAAATGTGTCCTGTGTTTATGAGATGTGAGATTCATGCAGTGATATTATTCTTGTTGCTGTTGTTTTAGTGAGTGAGTAAACATTCGTAGATTAAATCTCACCGGTACAATAGTTTACAGTGATGCTCTTTTCTGCATGACTGATGTGGTTCTTCACACTGCAGATGAGGTTTCCAGAAGTTTCCCCATCCAGATTAATGTTGGTCTTATTTTCTTGTGGTAGTGGTTGTCCATTCAGAGTCCAGCTGAAGAAGAGTGAATCCCCCTCAGAGGAGCAGGATGCCCACCTCACCCCACGGATGCATTCGACTGATACTTTCACTGAGCCAACAGGAGCTGGAGGCAGGGACATGTCACAGTCATATGACAAAAACAGCACACACAGGGTTTAGAATGACATACTTGCATACTGCTCATACTATTCTGCAGTGTATTGTGTGTACAGCATGTTTATATCGGTTTACCCATTGGCGTTCTGGTCTAAAAACGAGATGTGTTCAGCCGCATTGTTGGCGCGTTTGAGCTATTTTGAGCTAGTTTTGGCGCTATTTTGAGGCAATTAAAATACGTTAGAAGGCGTAAAGAGCTGCTTCACCTGTAGCAGGGTAAGTAATTAAATGCTTTGCTTTAAACAAAAACTTGACTTGGTCTCGACCCTTTAAAGTCTTGGTCTTGTCTCGGTCTCGGCCTGTCTTGGTCATGACTTGGTCTCGGTTTAGGTGGTCTTGACACTACTGGCTTCCTCCAGTGACAGCAAAAGTAAATGTAAAGTAAAAAATGCAAAGCAAAACGGAACTTTGCAGATAATAAATATGATCATGGATTTCTTTTTGAGCTCTTTTGCTTCTATGACAAACTGCTCTTAAAAATTTTGTGGACTAACGCTGCTTTGCGGAAAGCCCTTATTTGGAGCTTGTTTGGGTGTGTTTTATGCAAATTACCAACCTTGTGCTCGGGGCGTAATGCTGCGTTCCAGAGCCCATTCAAACCAGTGGGACGTGGGAGTGTACTAGCTCCTACTTCAAAGCGTTCCAGGCAACTGAAGTGTAATGTAAACAGAAAACATGGACGACCGCCGCTCTAAGCTTCATGCTAACAGATAATAATGACAATTTCACGCCATAATATAAAAAACAAGTTGTGTTCAAATTACAGTGTTTAGAACAACCCAACAAGCAGAGAAGTACCGTTTTTAGCATATTCGTTGATGCTTTACCCCTCATGATGCGAGACTCCATGGGCGCCACCATTATCCTCCGACTTAATTTTGCGAAGTCGGGGTAGGTCGAACTCCCCCGAGTTCGCCGGTATTAAGTTCCACTTTGACAGGCATTCCAGTGCACTTTTCCTAGTTGGAGGTAGGATAAGTCCCACGTCCCACTGGTTTGGATGGAACGCAGCATAGAACAAGTATAAGAAGAAACTCATGTGCGTACGCGCGTGTTGTGAATTAGGCGTAAAGCTTTCGTAAAAAATGTATTGTCATAATTTTCCCACTGTACAATTCTACATAAACTAAGTAATAGTGCTAAAAGTTTTTTGCCAAACTAACTGAGATCGGGCCTTACCGACCCGGCTTTTCTGACGAGGCTAACGTACCCCCGAGTCTCTATCACCTCCCGCTTGCTTCTAGCAATTAGCACGCGGCCCACAAGCATTTGTGAAAATAATGCGTTTGAAAATGTTTTATAACGGGAATATGTTAGCATTGTACAGGGAAAATTAGTGTATTGTTGAGACTGCTACATCACAATTTACTCTGGAATCATTATGTGTCATGAGTTTCTTCTCCTGTAGTGTACTTATTACTTTTTAGCTTGATTTGTCTGTTGGCAACATAAACCGTTAATAATAATATATAAAAATAACACAGTATGGTCTGTACTGCTCACGATACCACTGAGCACGCACACGGGCACATGACGTTAGTAGTGGGGCGTGATCAAAGGAGCAGCAACTCATAAATATGTAATGACCACCTCAAAACGGCACAACCTGAAATGCACTGAAACAGAGGTTACTAGAGATGGGTAACAATCGTTCCCTACAAGCTATTTCGAGCAAACAACTTTTGAAACATGTTTTATGGAACTCATACACCTATTTAACTTCATAATATGGGCACTTTAAGGGGGTTAATTTGGACACTCCAGGTTACATTTGAAATAATACACAGATGAATTAACTATACTTACTATACATTTTAATATCAAATGAAATGGAGGCGTTTCTCATGTCGTTCTGCACATGAAGCGTGTAGCGACCCATTTCCTGAAAGTTCAGTCTTTTAAGAAACAGCAGGGCTTCATACCTACAAACTCATCAGGTGTTTTTATGAAACCCTTTACAAATAACCCTACACATTCATCATTCTTGTGGGCAACTTTATACATGCAGTAATTCTTAGGGAGGATAAATTATAAAACAGAGTATTTAAAAATATTTTTTTATTTTTTATTATAGTTTTATTTCTGACCTGTCGTTATAGTTGTAAAACTTTTGCTCTAGGAGAGATGCATTATGGGGTACTGGAATCTCCCACGAGTGAGATTTCAGAGGGGGGTACGCTTCAATAAGAACCCTCAGATCTACATCGTCTCCTTCACTGACTTCAATGGACAGACCGTTATGGGTGAGTTTAGATGAAAGCTTCGCTGACAGTCGAATGTAGGGCTCATCTGTCGCAAATCAAATTGAACATCAGTAAGGATTTTGAATGGTTTCCAGTAAAACCACAGTGACTGGCGATGTTCTTACCCACAACCAGCAGCTGAGTGGTGGAGCTGTTGGCTCCGGCTTCATTCTGCCCTGTACAGGTGATGTTTCCTGAATCAGAGAGTCGGACATCTGGAATGGTGAGGACGCTCATAATGGCAATTCCATTTCCTGCCATCGCAGATTTGTCCTTAGCATCAGGCAGCTAGGAATAAACAAGTATGGAGAAAATAAACTTATATTTAAAAAATATTAAAAGTAATATTTAAAAAAACCTAAACATTTCAGAGTTAAGAGTTTAAAGTTAACCGCCCACCTGCCATTGACGAATTATCTTGTCAATTATGATAAAACGCTTCCTTGACGAGTTTTTACGGCAATCTCTATTTTTGCTATTAACCACTAGGTGGTGCTCTATAGCTTATAAAACACTAAAGCATCCACTGATTCAGAAACAGTAAAAACTCTGTATATGTTTTGATCATTGTATTGAATCTGATCATTAACAAAAATCCTTTATTAAAATGCAATTATCCCAGCTTTTTGCTCAAAATTTGACATTTTTGAAGAAACCTACCCATATTTTTAGAGGGCATAAAAAGAGAACAAATAAAGATAAGAAGAATTTTTTTTCAGTTTTGTTTGTTTGTTCGAAAGCAGAGGGTCTGTTCTTTCATTTGATATATTATATATTTATAGAAGAACATTTTCTGGAAAATTATAAAATAGGCACTGGCTGGCAACTATTCATGAAAACGCTGGCTGGAAACGAGTTAAAGGAATACACTGTAAAAAAATGTAAAAATAGTCAATTCAACTTAGTATTTTAAGTTTTGACCTGTGAATAGTTGAAATAATTTATAAAACCTTGTTGAAGTTGTTAACTTATTTTTTGTTATGGTAGCATAAAAATATTTTGATTTGACAAAAATGCTGCAGTTTTTTTACAGTGTTCAGCCAAAAATTTAAACTTACTGTAATTGTTTGTCACTTAAAATATTCGGCATGCGTTGAGTGGAGATATTTGTTTGACACTTTTGGGTCCCTTTGAAGCTTAAAGAGGCGGTGTCACCATAGTAAACAGAAAATTCAAAACAACACTTTTAAAAAGTCTACATTTAGGTTTTTAAGAACAAAGAAAGACATTGGGAATCAAACAACATGAGGGTGAGTAAATAATGACAGAAGCCCCATTGACTTCCACAGTATTCTTTTATTCTACTATGGAAGTCAATGGGGCTTCTAATTGGCTACAAACATTCCTTAAAATGTCCTTCTTCATGTTCATCAGAACAAAAAATTATATAGGTTTGTAACAACATGGGAAAATAATAAGAGAATTTTCATTTTTTGAGTGAACTATAACAAATAAACAAAAGAGACTTTGCATAAAGAAAACAGATTGACATGCATAAATACTATACATAAAATGCATAGATTTAAGAAACTAATATTTTACATGAAAGGGTTAACAGGTCAGGGGTCAAACCTTTCTTGAGGAGTGCGTCCAGGTAACATTGTAGTTAAAGTTTGGGTTATTTGTGGTACAGCTGATTTGAAGTATTTCTCCCACCAATCTGACGTACTCGTTTCTTTCCAAAAAAACATACGGAGGAAAGCGTAGTTCTGGAAATATATCAACACCGATATCTGTTATCCTTCTTGACGTGGTGAATGTTAATAATGTAGTAACTGCTTATTGCACAATTTCAACATTTTTGCCATTTACTTACTTTGTATGACGTTAATTTTGAAACTATTTGACACTTTTTCAATTCCTCTTACTCTAGCACTGCACACATATTGTGCGTTATATCTGGGGTGAACGTTTCGAATCAGAACACCCTTCCTGGGGTCAAAGGTGATGTTCATGCCATGAGGCAGAGCTGAATTGTTATCCATACGAAATGTGAAGTCTGTGGCGTTGGGGTCGGTCAGTAGACACGGTAACAGCAGATCTTCACCTTCTTTCCGCACGTAACTCAGAGGTGTGCTCGGAGTCACAAACAGAACCTGTGGATCTGTAAGATATTTACATTTTTTTTGTTAAATATCATCAGATAAAATCAAAGATTTATGACATTTGGGGCCATCAAAACATCTATTTGCAAGTTTACAGAATTGTTAAACATCTTTTTCTAGAGCAAAAATGGACATAAACCCCAACTATTTATCCAAACGTTGCTTTCCAAAAAAATATTATTTTTATCAGCCACTCTCTCCTGCTTGTAACCTCAGACTGACGCCTCTTTCAGACCGCCAGTGACTAGCAGTAGCAGAGTGACACAATCTCATTCATTTCAATGAAAGCTTGGTGACTTCTGGCACGCATCGAGTAGAGACAGTGACCGTTGGTGACTGGATTGGGCATTTTCTGTGATGCTAATAAGTTAAGAAAAGTTTAGCTTTATGCAAATGATGGGCGACTTTTGGGAGCAACTACCAATAAGCGAAGCAGTGAAGTTTACCGTCATCCGACTCTCTTCATTACTAGAGTGGACGGTACTTATTTGTTTATGACAACCAGATTTAGAAATGCTTCATTGAAAGAGACTAGTGAGGCTCTAGATTGACAAACTTTGATCTTTCAACCTTTTTAATAGCAAATGAGAGTCCAGTGGCGGCGTTTCACGAAA
The DNA here is from genome assembly GCF_027580225.2 of Misgurnus anguillicaudatus. Lineage (NCBI taxonomy): Eukaryota > Metazoa > Chordata > Actinopteri > Cypriniformes > Cobitidae > Misgurnus > Misgurnus anguillicaudatus. Next base: position 27,137,773 of record NC_073352.2, on the reverse strand, counting down.
ACCTAGGGTATGGCAAAAATTATTCGTACAAGAAGGCCATTCAAATAACGAATCTATGAAGCCACATTATATCCATTACGTGTAAATACTCCACCAACCTGTACAAAATCATACTATGATTGCACGGATGTACACTTACTGACAACAATACGGAAGCAATACAATTGAAAAAACAAAAATAGAAATCATGGTTGTTTAAAATGCTTTTCAAATGTTGTCATTCTTAACTAAGTGCAACTCGCGCAACAGATAAACTAAAACAAGATATCAAAACATACTGTAACATCCCTTCACAAATCTTGTCATGACAGGCGCCAATAAACACTAAACACAATAAAGACTTAATGATGTGATAGAGCACACGTAGTTAACCCAGCCAGCTAACCAACTAAGACTAAAACACTAAATAAAACTCTTAATAAAACAGGGCTAAATGCAAAAACAAGTCTTACCTTTTGTCGTCGTGCAGTTTTTATTCCACAAGTCGCCATATTCAAAAACGCGCGCAAATAATTAATACACTTATACTGCGCTACAATTTCCCAGTGTAAGAGAACATGTTTATTTATCCACAGACAACAAATCATTTTACTTCTTGAATAATGTATGCAATATGCATTGCACGAGAGTGTGGGAGAACCGTGAGTATGTTTGAATGTTAAAACAAAAAAAGGAGTTTACTTGCGAAAATAAAGATTATAACAACAGCGGTCATCATGAACCTCCCGCAAGGACTTCAAGCTGCGCTGCAAGCAAGAACGACAGGCTGATGACATCAAAGTACCGCGAGGGTGAGGCGAGAAACCATCGGAAGAGTTTGCTTTCAAACCGCTCTCGCGGCACGTTGATGTCATCCGCATGTCGGTTCCTGTATTATAGCATGAAGTCGAGCACACGTGTAAATTATCCATATTGGTGATGTACCAATGTTCAGATATGTTCTACTGAAAATATTTACAATTATCTTTAATGAGCATCATTATAGCCTGTTGATACCTGCCATACCCTGCCATACGCAAACGCCGCCCCTGTGAGAGTCCCTACTACACCACAGCACTTCTGTTTTGTCCCTTCATGGGCCGGGTGTCTAAAGTTCAAAACAACAAATATATCTTCACTTACCCCTGACAAACACATGCAGAGAAGAAGATTCATTAGATTTATCTCCACTTATGTAACTACAGGTGTATGTGCCGGTAAATTCCACTGTGGCTTTATCCACGTGAAAACTCCGGATGTTTCCCGTTTCTTTGGAGATGTAGCGTTTGTGTTTATTCAGCCGTGGAAGCCATGTTACTGGTCCATCACCTTCACAGCTCAGATGAAGAGGAGAACCAGAGTCCAGAATCACATCAGTACCCGTCAGGACATCAGAGTTCACCATGATCTTGGTTTGAGACCAACCTGTCAATCAAACGGCAATTGATGATGTCACATATGATCTGATACTCCAGCATTCAATACTTTAACTAAAAGACATAGAGTAAGAGGTTATGTTAAGATAAGATCTCTGTTTTTTGGTATCTTGTGGTCACACCATCACAGTGCCTTTAATAAAGTTTAGGAAGAAGTAGACAGTGTAAAATGTGATAACACATGCTAAAGTCATGTACAAATTTCTTTTAAATCAACCTGTCATGACACCAAAAACCACAGTACTGTCATGGTTAACTAGTTCCTCTGATCTTTATATGACATCTACTGCAACATCTTCCAGTTTACCCATTTCTCTGTGAAAATTCTCAGATCAATGACATTTTAGCAGACACAATAACTGACTTATCCTTCAGTGTTATTAGAAAACATAGTCGTGTTCAGTTGCGGCCGGTGACATCTTTTTTTGAGGGTGCTCGATGTTAAGTTTGTCACAACAGCACGTCAGGTGTGTGGTTCCTTTTTTTTAAATGTGTTCTGCACTCATGTGTCTTAGACACGTCTAAAGAGTTTATGATAAAAGAGATGCTCACGTTTCCCAGATACTCACATAATCTCATGCGTAATCAGAGTTTACTGTTAAGGGAGTGTCTTGCATGTATTTTGTAAACGTGAGCGTCTTTTTGACACGTGTGCAGCAGGCACTTATTTTGACAAAACACATGATGCAAACAGGATCTCTTGACAAGGAACCCCACATGATACTCAAAACACTTATTTTGAATTAGCGCCCCTCGGCCTCGGATGAGCAGTCACGAGCCGCCACTGGTGGTGTTAGTACTTCATCTCTGTGTGGTTCAGCCTACAGTATATGTTAAGGAAAGATTTAAATATGAATGTCTGGCATGATGACTGTGGCCAGTTGCATAAACATAACCACAATTTCTAAAGATCCTTTCTGTTTCACAAAATGTTCTTTGAAGTGTAAAAAAGTTCTTCAAATTATAAAATGGTAAGAAAGAAATTGCTCATCTAAGAACCTGACTGCATGGTTCCTTAAGGAACCAAAATGGGTCTTTTTATGGCTTTGCTGTGAAGAATCCTTTGTAGCACCTTATAAGAGTGTGTATATGATCTATATGGCTCAATTTGCAGAAAACGTCTCAATCCTTCTTTCACTTCTGCTTCAGTTTTTGACACAAAATAAAAAATATACTTGCTAATACTGGCAACTAGCTGCCAGTAACTTACTGTAGATTTTACATTTATGTTATTTACTGGCAACAGTTTGTTCAAAGTTAAATGAACATGAAACATTTTTAGTCTTTATCTACTACAGTAGGTTACTAGCAACCAGCTGCATAATTACAGCTAATTGTTTACAGAGCACACATACACACTGTTTGTGCATGCAAGCACATACACAAACACACCATCAAATTCTGACCCACTGCATTTTAAACATGAACCCCAACATCCCAAAAAAACGTTTTTGGTTTAATACACACACATCGCCCTCTCAGTCAATACACACCTTTAACATCTCAATCAGAATTTTAAAGTCTCTTTCTAACTCATTACATCAGTGTATATTAATTAAGTAACGAATAATTGATGACGGGTCGAATGATTCAAAAATAATAGACACCCAAAGTGGTAATGCGGCACCACACAGGCATTATTTTCAATTATAACCCGGGGCTGTTGAATGCTTTATTTTGATTGGTTGAGAAATGTTCCACAGGTATGCATTATTTTCCAATAAATGCACACAAATGTAAATAATTCTCAGAGCAATGTTTGTGGTAACCGTAGTATAAGTGGAATAATTGACAAATTATTTGAAAATAATGCACACCCGCAGTGTAACGGCACAACACACATTACCACCTAGGGTATGCATTATTTTTAAATAATTCAACGGCCGTCATCAATTTTTCTTACATAATTCAATATTAAAAATAATTCAATACCAGATTCAATTTTTTTACTTATATCATGGTTACCACAAACATTGCTCTGGTGGTTATTTTAAGACTTTTGGCAGGTTAGGTGTGTGTTTTACAGAAAAAAATCAAAACCTGTGGAACATTTCTCAACCAGTCAGAATAAAGCATTTAACAGCCCTGTGGTGTGGTATAACCAAATATAACTGAGCCTATTAGCGGCTACGCTTTTCAAATAGCATGAGCAGACAAAAAAATTATAAACAGAGAAACAGAAACATTTAGCAGTGAATACAAAAATGTAAGTTATACTTTTAAAGCATTTTAGAGAAACCCACTTAACAGAATCATGAGACATTCGTTTCTATTTTTACACCTTCATCTAAAACACTTTTTATCTGTACTGTATGTTTCATAATTCACAAGGATGTTGTTTAACAACCAAACATGCCATTTTGAAATCAGCTGCTTTAACATCTTAAAAAACTCAGCTAAATCTTTTGAGTCTTAGTAAAAATATAGCTATGAGCTAAATAAGCTCTGAGACTTGACAAGTCCTGATTTCTTCTCATTTGTGGTTGTTACTCAATATCAGAAGTGCTGAGATCAGATGAGATTCTTACCATGGGCGCGACTGTCCAGCAGCACTAAAACAAAAATGAACAGAAGCATCATGGACCTGATCTCGGGCCAGAGACGATCCTGTTCAATGTCCTGGACGATGTTCCTGAGAGTTTCTCAGTTTTGAATTAGTTCCTGCTCTGAGAAAATAAGGAATGATTTCAATGTCCTTCAACAGTGACTTCTCATTTCTGTTTGACAGCATATGACACAACTGGAAAATCAACTGACAAAATATAATTTTACAAAAAATCTTTATCATTGTTCATTAAATTAAATGGAAATAAATAAAGCCAGGGTCATAGCAAGCTTTTCATAAGTGCGGGGGATGGATAAAATGTTGGATTTGATATAAACACACCAGACACATGTGTGCACCTGATGGAAATAAGCACCATCAATTACACAAACACACACACATGGCCTTTCTTCCTTCAAAGACCTCTTTCACAAACTGTAACATCATTTTATTGCTCACCTGTGAACCTTCCTGTGCTTTCTCTGACACTGATGCCTTCAGCAACTTCCTCTCTTAAAAACCTGCAGATACCCTGTGTGAATACTTAAAGGAAATATTATGAAATAAATGCAAACACGATCTAATGGTAATAGGCTACTGTGGTTTAAATTTTTTAACATTTGAGTGAAGTTTGCTTAATTTATTGTTACACTTTAACATTGAGTTATGTTGTTATAGGTGCAAGACCATTGTACCACTTGCACTAAGACATTTCAAAAGATTTCAAAGAAGACCAGATTCAGATACTTTGTGCATGTAAAATTTAGCATTTCATATACAGTTAAGGGGTGAGTTTTGGGGTCCTCTGAGCTTAGAGGAGGAAAGGGGGGGGGGGAGGCTGCGAGCCTGCATGATGGTGTGATGTTTGAAAACCAAATGTGTCTCTGTGGGACGTTCACTGTAATCTATTGATAGTTCTGGTTGTTTGGGTCTTTGTTATATAGGTCTTATTACATTTTTAATCCTGGACGCCCAGACTTCATCAATTTTCTGACTACTATTAACGGCTTCCTTTTCATCTGCATCTGGTGTTTGCTGACTGTGTTCAAATGTACCCATTGCGGTCTTCATACTTGACCACTTTACTACTTACATGATGTATTTCCTGTATTTGGAATTTCCTGTAAGTGTAGTGGTGTGAATATCCCAAGCGTGCATGTGTCTTCAGTATTCTTAATGTCAGAGGATGAAGCAGATTTTTTTACATAAAAGCCAATCAAATCTATTTGATCTTCAAGTGCACACGCACTTGAAATGACCGTGGAGAAGTTCTTTGTTGAGGTTTATAACACAAAATTACCTCAAGTATCGTTGATGCAGTTGCTGTGAAATTCCCTAATGTTTTTTATTCTACTACAGTGACTACGCCCAAAGGTAAGATATTAGATTACACAAACTATTCAATTTACTGTTTACAAGAAACGCAACATATTGAGGACATCTGCTGGTTACCCGCTGTATAAATGCAACAAGAACAACATACGTACATATTCAGTGACATGTAAATAATTGCAAAAGTTTTTATTTAAAGAAATATCAAATATTGGTTAATGTCACTAAAGGCAAGTGCTTTGCGCAAGTGTTTTATCAATTAAACCGGAGGCACATATAACCCCCCCCCCCCCCCCAATGTCATCTGTAAACCATATTCAAACACCCATTGTGTTTAATCGATAATCGAATGTGTTAAAGTATTGTAAATGTATACTCGCTTCAGTATATATTTAATATTTATGTATAGACCCATATTATATTAAGTTAAAGACATTCTTAAAAGTGCTCTAACTCTTCCGCCGCCATTGACGAGATATCTCGACAATGATATCTCGTCAATTAAGAGAAAACGCTTCCCCGCCAATGACGAGATTTTCCGTCTTTCCGCAATACCGCTATTATCCACCAGGTGGCGCACTTCCGCAACTTATACAACCCGGAAGTAGCGCCTCACGTGAAAGAGAAAGAATTTGTATGTTTTAAAGATCACTCTGCATCTGATCTCTATCAAAAGTCCTTCGCAACAATGGAATTATCTCAGCTTTTTGCTCAAAATTGGGTGTTTTTTAAGAAACCTACCCATGTTTGAGAGGTGATTACAAGAGAACTAATAAAGGTAGGATGAAACGTTTTTTTTTTTTTTTTTTTTAAAAAACAGGGTCTGTTCTTTCATTTGATATATTGTTTGTTTAAATATTTAAAGAAGAACATTTTCTGGAAGGCATTAAACTTTTGTGAAAATCATGAAAAATGGTGGCGCTGGCTGGCAACTTTTTTTAAAACGCTGGCGGGGAAAGAGTTAATTTAATGTAGTTAAAAACTCAAATATTTTGTTCAACTTTATTTTTATTGTTTAATATTTTTTATTTTCAATGCACTTAATATTTGATGATAAAGAATAAACTTTAGAGAATGAGAATATGCCATTTCACCTAATGCTTTGACTCTTTTGCTCGCATCCTGGGGGATCAAAGCTAAGATGCAAGTTAAGTAAGCAAAGAAAGTAAACAAAAATCACAATTAGGCCGATTCGCTCTGTGCATCAGCACAAAAAGTTAACAATGCATCGGTTTAAAAAGTGCATTGAATACAAATGAGCATTTGTAACATCTTTTCTAACATATTGCATCGGTAAAAAAACGAATTATGTATGTATAATTATTAGTAAATGCACTATACTTTTATTATTTAGAAACTAACCAATATTGATTGCTTTCTCCTCTCAAAGCTGTTGCTATGTTGCTAGGATGGGCGTGTGAGAACTGACATTAACAAGCTGAGCTTTTCACCCAAAGTTAAACATTTTTCAAATCTTAGCACTGAGCACAGAAAATCTACAGAGCGGCAATTTTCAGCACGAATAACATTTTTTTTTAACACAATTGGAAACAAAACCATATTGCTCCTTTAAAAACACAACGACTAATCACAATTTTTTTGATTTATTTGATTGTATACAAAAAAAAAACATTTTTAACACTGATTTTCTGTGAATCTATTAGCAGTCATAAAGTATCACATCAGAAACCCCCAAAAATCTCTACTTTAATTCAATTCAATTCAATTTTATTTATATAGCGCTATTCACAATTGTTAATTGTTTCAAAGCAGCTTTACATTAATAGATGTATGAAAAGCTTAGAAAACCGAGGGTAGTAATAATGTAACGTATACAGTAAAGTAGTAAGTTAAGCCAAAGGTGGTGGACTCTCCGGGACGAAAAAAACCCTAGGAGAAAAACCCTCCTGGCTAGTCCAGGGGGGAAACACCTAGGAGGGGAAAAACCCTTGAGAGAGATACATATATATTTATATATATAAATACTTAAACAGCTTACATGTATGCTAAAATAATTTCAAAAGCAGAGAAAACAATAGTGAACACAATGTGAGACCAAGGCTGCATCTAAAAGCTCTGGGAGGGAGCATTCCAAGGTAGGAAGGCATTAAGGCACGTTTGAATCCGATGTTTGCTTTATTTCCTCTATCCTGGGATACCTTCATCAGGTCAATTTTTAAAAGCAGCATACATGTATCCTTTGCTGCCTTCAATAGCCTCTTTCACACAGTAATTCTGGTAAATTACCATGAATTTACCATAATGAATTTACCAGTAAATACAAAAATGTGCTGTTCACACACGCAGTGGCGTTCCGTTATTTTACCAGTAAGACATAATTCACACATCAGTATCAAAATACCGGTAAATTCATTGAGAAAGCGGAAGTACCTGTGGCGCGCGACGAGCTCAGTGTTGTATTTGTAAACAATCCACGTCGTTCATATCCACGGTCCGTATTTTGTTGTTTTCACGTCTGTAGAAAACAGTCGCGAAGTTGCCCATGACCAAACAACATTGAATGAGACGACGTCAAACCGAAAATGCGTTTTTAACAACAGTACTGTTTGCACTTTAGGCTTCACAGAGGGCGTGCTAAGGACGTCGACAATTCGGCGGTAAGCTGTTTTAAACAACTTTGGTGAAGAAATGTGGACGTAAACTTCAGGTGTCCTCAACTTTCAAGCAGCATGTGTGTGGAAACGTCAGTAAACAGTGCGGGGGTAAACGCGTCATCTGTATTAAAACACTATGATTGGCCCGAAGCTGTCAGCACGGTCTGACGTCGTCCGTTCTAAATGCCGGTAATCCTATAATTTTCGTTCACACACAGCGCTTACCGGTAAATTACTGGTAATCTTACAACCTGTCTTACTGGTAAATTGGGAGCACTGATGTACCGGAAAGGTTCTGTTCACACATGACATGTTAACTGCAATTTACCAGTAAATTACCAGTAAAGACTGTATGTGTGAAAGGGACTAATGTCACACAATTCTATGCGTGTGTGTTCCCAAGGAATCTAATTGGTCGAGCCTGTTTGAGTTTGAAAAAATATAAAAGCATCTGGAGCACAGTTTTTGTGTAAATAAAGTTATTACTTTTGATTGCATTTCTAGCGAGAAATTTGTATTGTGGTTTCTAAATATTAAATTAGTTATCACAAAGACACTCTCTGTTTATATTTTAAACAGAATTATGTTACACTGCCTATGAAGGCTGTCTGAATGTGTTTCCTGGAGCTGCCTTCATGCACAACACTGCCTCCAAAGCCATTGCAGAGGCAACAGGGCAACAAGTCAGCTGCCTAAGCTTTCGGACACAGCCCAAAACTTACATTAATAAAGAAATCCACAGGACTGAACAAAATGAAGAAAAAAAAGTATAAACTGATGCTAAATATACAGTGCAGTTAGACTTAATTCATTGTCCTATGACACGTGTAATTCTGACATTTCATCCTAATCACCTGATAAACTAGACACCAACTTAAGTACATAATGTACATTTACATTTAAAGAACATTAAAGAAGTCACAATAATAATAGCATACTATTAATGTGAAAATCTCCTTCTGTCTGTTCATGTTATTCTGTAATCTTGTTTAAGTTTTCGTGCATAACAATATCTTCTTGCTGTTTTCCTAAAAAAAAAAACATCAGTTATAATCATTATCATCATAATCTTAAACATTAGTAATTCAGATCCATCATAAGTGTTTTTCACCTGGTGTTTGTGTGCTGGTGCGCTTTCTGATGTAGATGTGAAAGCCTCCTAACAGAAGCAGAAGAAATGTCATCTGTAAGGTCCACACTTTCACAAACGTCAGAGAGACTGAAACACAAATACATCAAACAATATCTGTCAGTCAATCATTTCATTAAATCATCAACCCGTCTGATTGTTAAGTATCACACAAAAACAAAATAAAACCAGAAACTTACTAGTTTTCAAGTTAAATACATCTGTAAAATAACATCAATGTAACATGAACGTGTAATAAAAATATTTCTGCACACTCACTGTAAAAAATGCGGTTATGCAGCTGTAACTTACTGTAGATTTAAATGTATGTTATTTACTGGCAACAGTTTGTTCAAGTTCAATGAACATTGAACATTAACAAGTCTTCGTCTTTACAGAAATTAACTATAAAATAAAGCATTCCCAGAATGCTTTGCATGATGCTGTTATTTTAGTTTTATTCATTAAACTTTGAACAAACTGTTGCCAGTAAATAACATAAATTTAAATCTACAGTAAGTTACTGGCAAACAGCTGACAGTAATACTGTAACTTCTACAGAAATGTTTAACAGCACTGTAAATAAATTCACTGCTAAATTACAGTAATATACTGGCAGCTAGATTTGCCAGCATAAAGTTGTAATTTTACAGATTACCTACTGTAATTTACAACAACAGTTTTTACTGTACAAATATTACGGGACGGTACTGTAAAAAAAGGGAGCTGCACAGTATAATACTGTCAGATGTTTGGTTGCATTATACTGTTATTTTAGGGTTCCTGCTGTAATTTATACTGTAGAATTTTATTTTTCTAGCATTGTTAAAATGTAATTTTAAAATAAACACTTAAAATTGCTTGCAAAAAAATTCTCAAACAAAGGATGATGATAAAACACTGTTTTTATTAAATATAATAAAATTTAGTGCATTCTTAAATGTCAGTTTCTGCCTCACCAATGAGGCTGGGCTGAATAAAACATAATGCTGTGATGTCACATAAATATCACAACATTGCAGCATACAATGTGAAAGCCCCACTCAAAGTCCATGAAGTTTTTGATGAGGGTGACCAGATGGGGATTCACAGTTGCTGCGTTTTTCTGGACAAGCTTTCCTGTCTTCTTGGACACCTTCACCTGCCTGGCTTTTGATCCCCTCTTAGGTTTCACACTAAGCATCTACAAAGTACAATGAGAACAAAATGCTCGTTACTGGTTTAAGCCCTCAGCGGAGCCTCCAAAGCAGCTTCTGCAGTGAAGCAGTTCGAGCTCACCGTTGGTCAGATGAGTAGCGCAGATATGGTAAGATAGGAATGAGACTGTTTTTGAATTCATCTCGAAACGTTTCGAGCATTTAAGTGACGCGTTTTCACGTGTCCGTGGCACGACTTTCTTTTTCGTGCCAGTTTCACGTATTGGTTATTCAATTTTTTTTCCTTTCTTCAAACCATTGTCGACTGGGATTGGGGTTTGGGGTTAAATTTGTGGTTTTCGTCACATTTTTAAACTATTTTTGCGCGTGGATAAAGTTGGGTTTGGGTTAGAAAGGCATTGTTTATACGTTTATTTGTCAGAAATTTAAATTGTTCTTGCTTGGGGTTAGAGTTGGGTTAGGGTGAGGATGTCATTTTATGTAGGAGAAAGTTCTTCTAACCCCAATACCAAGCGATAATGGTAAGAAAATAGGAAAAACAATTGAATAACCAATACGTGACACTGGCATGAAAAAGAAAGTCAGGCCACGGACACGTGAAAACGTGTCATTTAAATGCTCGAAACGTTTCGAGATGAATTCAAAAACAGTCTCGTTCCTATCTTACCATATCTGCGCTACTCATCTGACCAACGGTGAGCTCGAACTGCTTCACTGCAGAAGCTGCCTTGGAGGCTCCGCTGAGGGCTTAAACCAGTAAAGAGCATTTTGATTGGTCGTTTTTGTAAACCAATCACATTCTTTCTGCCATCAGAACATGTTTGAGTAAGGAAAACTCCTACGTGCTTCACGAGGCGCTGTACAAAGATTAAAAGTGCACACATTGAAAAAAGATACAAACAAATGGTGAAACAGACCCCAATCCCTCATGTAGATTTTACAAAATATCAATAGATAATCACACATCAGTCAGACATTTGATTAGATTGCAAATTAACATTAGCATCTTTATTTGTATTTAACTTATAGCTAGTTGCCAATTCGTTTAACAATCAGCCCTAAATATGTCAAAATCAAATAAATCGTTTTTAGAAATATTTAAAAATAAGCAAATATATAAAACATTTAGTCAATTATTTCACTTAGAAACACAGACTCTGTTCAGTTTGTGCTTACCTTGATATACAGGCAAGGAGTAAAAACAGTCTCAGTGCTGGTAAGGTCACAATCGGAGTGAAAATGGATATAGTCTTTAATTCTGCTTCCTTCTCGTATAATAAAATGCCAAAAAACAGTGTAGTTAAATCAGTTTGACTCGTGGTTGCAGATGAGTTTGTCACATGTCTGACATGCCTGACCAGCCCAAAAAATACTGTATTATCCCGTAAGACTGAACAGTAGCTTGCTGTTATTAGTTTGCTTGTCAAATTAATGTTTATTTACAGTATTCAACTGTATTTATGAGAAACGGTAAATTACTGTCCAAAATTCCCCGTTTTTTTACAGCAATTTTTTTACAGTGAGTGCTGGTTTATATGCTAATTTAATTAATAGAGAGTATACAGTGTACACAGTGTAGAAGAGATCTCTCAAGTGTGATAATATTTATTCTGATAGAGAGTTACTTTACCTTCAACATTCACTTGAAGTTCTGTAGTATTAACTAGTGTGCCCTTTAAGTCATAATGCTGTAATGTGTATTTCCCTGAATCTGCTCTGGTCACACTGTTTATAATCACAGTGCCATTACTGATGATAACGTCAGATCTGTTACTATAAAGACCAAATTTAACCATTTTGTCCCTCATTATTTTACAAACTAAACTCTCTTCTTTCTTTAATTCCAGTTTATATAAATGAATATCCTGAACCATCCATATAGAGAGTTTTTCTCCCAGAGCTGCATAACAGGGTTTTGTCTGATTAAACCTGCAGATCTGATCCACACCTGCAGAACAAAACACACACATACACAAAATCAAATCTAATAACAAATACAACACACTATTTCTACCCAGTATTGCATAGCATTTGGGCATGTACACTTTAAAAACAAACTGTGCTATATAGCACCAAAAGTGGTTCTTTGTTCGTAATCATAGAAGAACCGTTTTTAGTGCCATATAGCACCGGTGAAGCACCTGTGTAGAACCATATAGTGCTATGTAGAACCAAATGTGGTGCTATAGTGGTGCTATATGGCCCCTATATGGTTCTACACAGGTGCTTCACCGGTGCTATAGGGCACTAAAAACGGTTCTTCTATGGTTACGATTCAAATCAACAGTTTTGGTGCTATATAGCACCGTTTGTTTTTTTAGAGGTATGGATGTGCCTAGAGCTCAGGTGGATTGTGGCCCACATCCATAAAGTTATAATCTCATACTTCTTACTGCCTCTAAAATGAAGGTCTGCATAGGATTTCTTTAATCCTGGTCTTAATTTACTCTGTGTTCACCTGCCATCGGCTTGTAATGATTTTCTTTCAAATTTCTCCGATGCCACTAGATCTAGTTCAGAATGTCACATTTATATGTTTCATTAGAGAGATATATATATACAATATACATAGGTGTAACTTGATCTTATTTGTCTTAACATACCGCACATTATTATTTTTTATATATTTTACTGTCAACGCTGTAGAAATATTGTTTCACAGAGAAAACCATACATCTTCAAATTAAATACCTTTGCCTGCTCAAAACGATAAATTACAAATTATACATACAAAAAACTTTTAGCTTGTAATATATATAATACTGTGCAAAAATATTAGACACATCAAGATTTTCACCACCAAAAATGGTTTATCAGTTTACATTTCCAAACATTTATTTTTTGGTTCTTTTGTTCAAAAATATATTAGTTAAATGAATTATATTTTAACAATCTCAATAATTTCTGTCCCATATCCAATCTTCCATTTCTTTTTTAGAGCGAATTGTTGCTAATCACTCGAATTCCCATCTTACTATTAACAATCTTTTTGAGCCTTTTCAATCAGGATTCCGTAAACTTCACAGCACTGAAACAGCTTCAGTTAAGGTCATGATTTGCTAATAGCTTCTGATTCTGGCTGTCTTTCTATCTTGATTCTTCTTGATCTCAGTGCTGCATTTGACACTGTTGATCATTCAATTTTTCTTACTCAGTTAGAGTCTGTTTTTGATGTTTTTGGGATTGCACTTAGCTGGTTTGAGTCTTATCTCTCAGATCGAAAGCAGTTCATTACAATGGGTGGTTACAGGTCTGATATTGGTGTTGTGAAAACTGGCGTTCCTCAAGGATCAGTTTTGGGACCTTTACTTTTTAGCATTTACATTTATCCATTAGGTCAACTTTTAAGATCACTTGGTCTCAACTTTCACTTTTATGGAGATGATACCCAGGTTTATGTACATTCAAAACCTGATGTTAATGTGGCTGTGTCTTCGCTCTCTCTCAATGTATCTCTGAGATAAAATAATGGATGACTGAAAATTTCTTGTGTCTGAACAGTGACAAGACTGAGTTACTGCTCATTGATTCTCCATTCCAATTATGTAAGGCTGGCTCTTTATCTTTAAGTGTGGATGGCTCTATACTGGAATTCCAAACAAAACGAAAAAATTGAGAGGTGATAATTAATGCATTAGGGCCCTATTTTAACGATCTAAGCGCATTGTCTAAAGCGCACAGCGCAACGTGTAAATGGGCGTGTCCGAATCCACTTTTGCTAATTTAACGACGTGAAAAATGGTTTGTGCGCCGAGCGCATGGTCGAAAAGGGTTGGTCCTATTGTAATGGGAGTATTTTGGGCGTAACGTGCAGTAAAACAATGAGAGTCTCAGCTCTCATACCCTTTAAAAGCAAGTTGCGCTGGCGCTATGTCTAATCCCTATTTAGATGACGAACTTTGTAAACTGAAAAACTAAGCGGAGGAAGAATATTCCCAGTTTAAGATTAATGTTAAATAATCGTGTTGTTTTTGTTTTTTACTTGTATTGAAATTGTTATTTTTTTATTAAAACCTTTAAAACCCGTTTTCTTTTAGTCATGGAAGTAAAAAAGCAGGCTTGTAATTTCTTTAAATGTATGGCTATCCAATATCATCAAAAAATAATTTACAAGTAAGATAAGGTTTGTGCTCTAAAAATACTTTATTTGTAACAAACAGGAGATAAAGAATTTACAAACGGCTCTATGCGCATTTCAGCACTTTGGACAGGGTTTTTTTAGCAAAGATTTTTTTTAAGCATGACTTAAAAATGTTTCTCATCTCACCATATCCACAGGTACAGAGTCATCATATAATAAATCCGTGAGGTAGCATTTAAAAAAAAAACATTTAAAAACAGATGCATTTGTTTAAAGCAAAGCATTTATTTACTTACCAGGCTGCAGGTGAAGCAGCTCTTTGTGCCTTCTAACGTGACGTCTCATAATTAGTCCTCATTTAGATTCAATAATAATCTTTTACATTCAATCCTTTAATCTTTCATATTTAAAAGCATTTTTGTGCTGCTGCGCATTCATGTACTTTGTGATAAGCAAACCCGCGTTGTCCTCCCGTTTATAGGCGCATACTAATGCGCTCTTTAAATAAGATAAAACACATTGCGCCATTGACTTTAGACTTTAGACCAGGTTTTTGTTGGTCAATGGCGTAGTCTATTTCAGTTGCTTCAAAATAGCAACGCGCCAACAATGCGCCTGAACACACCTCGTTTTCAGACCAGAACGCCCATGGGTGCAAAAGGGGGCGCAAATGCATTTGCTATTTAAACAACGTGGCGCTAAACGTGAAAATTAGGGTGGAAACTAGGGAAAGACACTTGCGTCGCGCATTGCGCTGCATTGCGCCGGGTGTAAGATAGAGCCCTAAACATTTGTTCCCGATGTCCACTGTAAAGTCATCAATCTTTCATCTAAAAAGCATAACCCAATTCACTCACGGTGACTGAAAAGTTAATCAATATCTTTGTGTTTTTTTTCTGCATCGACATTTGTAATGCTTTTCTGGTTGGAGTCTCACACGCTACCCTAAATAAATTAAAGCGGCCTGAATCCTGACTGGTACCAGGACAAGGGATCACATCACTCCAGTCTTGGAGTTGTTACATTAAAATACACCCGAAATTTGACGGGGGAGCCAAAGTTCTCATGCTTACCTAAATAGCTTTGAATGGCTCTTCTATCAACAAAAAGAACAACCCAGTAACTTATTTTTTACTTAATTGTCATACTGGCCTTCAAATATGTTACGAAAAGAAGTAGCTCATCAAAAAAGAGACTTTTTTCTGACACTCAGATTGCGAACTTGTGTCTCTGGCCTATAATCACAGCCAGGCTTACAAGAGCGGTATATTGCATTTATACAACAGTTCGATGGCACAAGTGTGATTCCCACAATGGCTCAGATCCATTTCTCCTCCTTTACATTCCACATTGTCCAGCAGAATGGGGCCAGAACCCTGACCGGAACTGGAGCTCCCCATTGCCAACACTAAACTGCAGGGAAGTGCACAGGGGGGTTGTTCAGGTTGCCCGGGCACCTGCCCATATGTCCTTCTCAACTCAAGTTGCCCTTCTGAGGTAGAAAAAATTAATTGTAGTTTTACTTTGTTTGTGCGGCATTCCTTCGTTACTGTATTTTAATTAATTACGAAATGTTTATTTTATTTTTAAATTGCCATCTTGTGTTTCTGGGGCATTCGCGAATTAATTAATTGTTTGAGTCGATTCCTTACGAAGTAATGCAAATAAGTGAGTCTTTTGAGTCGATTCTTTACAAAGCAAATGAGTCAAACGTTTTGAATTGGGTCACCAATCAGTTTGAATGAATTGTTCAGATTGCTGCAAAAACTGAATCGTTTCATGCTGTTTTACTCGTAGCCTGTGTAGAAACACGCAGAACATAAACAGTGTTGGATGACGTGAATATGAATTTACTATTCTTTTAACTAAAAGCAAAACTTCACATATGTACCCGCCATTAAACGCAAACTGTTTCTTCGTCAGACACAGTTAACTCTTTCACCGCCAGTTTTTTTTTTAAAAAGTTGCCAGCCAGCGCCAGCTTTTTTCATGATTTTCACCAAAGTTTAATGCCTTCCAGAAAATGTTCTTCTTTAAATATATAAAAATACAATATACCAAATGAAAGAACAGACCCTCTACTTTCAAACAAAAAAACCCCGTTTCATCCTACCTTCAGTGGTTCTTTTGTAATCAGCTTTTGAATATGGGTAGGTTTCTGCAAAAACACCACATTTTGAGCAAAAAGCTGAGATAATTCCATTTTTGTGACAGACTTTTCATAGAGATCCCATTCAGAGCGATCTTTAAAACAGACACGGACATGCAGCCGCTTGCCATAGGGCAATACTTCCGGGTTTAAAAAGTTGCGGAAAGACGGAAAATCTCGTCATTGGCGGGGAAGCGTTTTCTCTTAATTGACGAGATATCTCTTCAATGGCGGCGAAAGAGTTAAACATGCGCAACCTCCAGAAACACGTAGCACAGATTGAAGAAAACGTAGCACAGATTGAAGAAAATCCATCAATGATTGACGTCTGATTTGCTGTATACTT
This sequence comes from Misgurnus anguillicaudatus, assembly GCF_027580225.2. Lineage (NCBI taxonomy): Eukaryota > Metazoa > Chordata > Actinopteri > Cypriniformes > Cobitidae > Misgurnus > Misgurnus anguillicaudatus. The sequence goes on along the minus strand of NC_073352.2, from coordinate 27,121,004 downwards.
ATGGTGGCCATTAAAATATATAAAGATATTTTAAGTAAAACGCTGCCACTTAACAGTGCAAACAACAATAAACGCAGGAATGAACTATTACTGTCGAAAATTCCACTCCAGTTACCATAGACCAACAGTCTATTTCTGTGTGAAAACAGTTAGCCACATAAAAACTGAAAAGGATTCAGATATCACTGCATTTTGCAGGACCATAACAAAAAAGTCCAAGAAATATTATCATTGAGAACGAGACTGCAGAAACTACTATCATTAAAATTGAGGGAAACTCCCAGTATGACGCAAAAGGTTGCAAAATTGCTTTATTAATAGTAGTAATAGTTGTTGCTGCAATCAGACACAGTTGAAGAATCATTTACATTCTCTATCTGAACCCCACCACACATTGACACAAACTGACTGATAAACCGCATCACTGTTAACAATTAAACCTCCAGATCAGAGAATTAATTAATCTCAGTCACTCTTGTTGTTGTTGTTTCAGTAAATCAATAAACATTCATAGATTAAAGCTCACCCAGACAATAGTTTATGGTGATGCTCTTCTCTCCATGACTGAAGTGGTTCTTCACACTGCAGGTGAGGTTTCCAGAAGTTTCCCTATCCAGATAAATGGTGGTCATATATCCTTGTGCATGGGGTTGTCCATTCAGAGTCCAGTTGAAGAAGAGTGAATCCCCCTCAGAGGAGCAGTATGCCCAAATGATCCCACTAATGCATTCGACTGACACATTCACTGAGCCAATAGGAGCTGGAGGCAGGGACACATCACAGTCACATGATAAATACAGCACACACAGGGTTCAGAATGGCATACTTGCATACTTATACTGTTTCCAATTGAGTGAAACGTCCGCATTTGGCGGCCATCTTATCACAGGGAGCTCGCTTACTCGTAGCATTGAGTTTAATGGTGCAGGTACTTTACCATAACTTGCTTAAATTTTTACAGATTTACAAACGGTTTGGTTTGTTATAATCGTCAAAGATGTACATATGACACTGCATACTTATACTAAAAAGAAAAACATGAAACATGTTAAAGCATCCACGTGGTAAGATGGCCGCCAGGTGATGATGTTAGAGACTCCGCCATTACACATTTAGCCTTTATCTATGTATATCCATATCTATGTGTAATACTAAATAAACAGGTGCAGTCTACATCCAGAGCATGAGATCCTGTACTCAACCCTCCATTTCCTGTATGATCCAGGAGGTCAAAGTTTAGCTGATTAACATGATCCTGTTATGCTGTAACTACAGCATTTTGTTGTAAAGTTTTCTAAAAAAGCATGTTTATTTTGACTGTTATGAAACAGAAATTTTCTCTCTATACAGTCATTTGTTATTTTAACTTATTGCCAAATAAAATTAGCTTTTTAGTAAAATACACTTGTAAAATTACTGCAACTGGATGATAACTGGATACCATTTGCTGAATTAAACATCTCATGTAATGTGACATCAATGTAACATGAATGTATAATAAAAATATTTCTGCATAATACACACTGGTTTAGATACTTATTTTTTAATAGACAGTATATGCAGTGTAGACTGTGTAGAAAAGATCTCTAGAGAAAGTTTTTATTTTGATAGAGAGTTACCTTCAACATTCACTTCAAGTTCTGTAAATGTGTCTTTGCCCTGTAGGTTAGTAAGCTGTAATGTGTATCTCCCTGAATCTGTTCTGATCACATTGTTTATAATCACAATGCCATTACTGAGCAAACGGTAAGGTCTGTAACAGTAAAGACCAGGTTTAATGATATTGTCCTTTACTATTTTACAAATTATAATGTTTTCTTTCTTTAATTCCAGTTTAGATATATTAATATACTGAATCATCTGCAGAGATAGTTTGCCTTCCAGAGCTGCATAACAGGTTTCTTTCTGATTAAAACGACAGATCTGATCCACACCTGCAGAACAAAACACACACAAAAACATCTGACAACAGAAACATTTCTACATGTTTTTTATAATAGACTCTAAGGGGCAGTTTCCCGGACAAGGATTAGACTAGTCCTAGACTTAAAAAATGTAAGAGCTGTCCAAACAAAAAACAACTTGCACTGACATATTTTAAAATACATCAGTACTCTTTGTTTTGCCTCAAAATGCACACAAATAATGTTTTTAGTAAGGCAGTAAACTAAGGCCTGTCGTAAGATAATCCCTGCCTGTGAAACCACCCTTTGTTTTCTGCTGGTATAAATATTACTCTCATCATTATTTAAAACCAGCAAAGAAACATATTACAAATTAACTCACATAATTAAAACTATTGAACATAAAAAAATATAAAACAGACATTATATTTGATTGGTGGAGCATCTGATCTCAGAGTCTCAGCCCGACCCGTCAAATGCAGCAACATCTAATACCAGCATTAATACAGCTTTTCACTTTAGTGATGCCATATAGAGGAACAATTCTGGTTCTTCAAAGAACCATTCAAGAACCATTTCTTTATTGCCTTTTTGTCAAATGTTGCTATGTAGATCCTTAAGTGGTGCTATTGATGCAGGTGTAAGTGGTTACAACTACATAGCACTTATTGAGAAAGGTAATATTTAGCAAATTTAAAGAACCACTAAAAGTGGTTCCCTTATGATTGCAAGGCAATAAACCACTTTTAGTGCAATATAGCACCATTTTTTATGTGTACTGCTGCTGCTCAAATGTGATTAAACAGCATAACATTTAGTTTAGGACGATCATTTACTTACATGAGCCAGTCTGAAGCAGAACCAGCATCAGTCCTGAGATGATCAACATTTCTCTGAAGTTTCCAGAAGAGAGTAAATCCATCAGAAGAGAGTAAAAAGTCCTTAAACAGACTGTGAAGTAAGAAGATCTTTCACTCAGTCACATGTCTCACTCTGACAGACTACATCTGCTAACACTGAACTACACAGCCTTTTCTGAGAATCAGGAAGTTCTGTCGGAAATTAATTATTTTTACCAACAGACTTGACAAGAAAACAGAAGTATATGTCATCACAAGAAATGTTTATTAAACTCCATATAAAATCACTTGCTTACGTTCCTTTAATAATGGATTTGAAAAGGCGAGCAGAAATGAGAGAAATACCATGTCTTTTATTTTTCGAAAATAACTGCTAAAACTGATAACACACCACATATCTTCACTGATACAATGTTTATTGTATCACTCTTTGTCTCTTTATTCAGTTTGAATACACATATGTTTATAAGAATAGTTATATGAATAGTTTAAATGATTTAGTGTCAAATTAAGTATTTTCAGAATTTGTACATAGGAAATATAACTACTTTCTAAACACTTATGGATTTCAGCTGGTTTCTGGCTTTGGTGACTAGCATTATTTTAACATGCTTAATACTTTTCCCTGTGTCATTCAACTTTATTGTACATATCTTTATTTTATTGACTTCAATGTTGTGTATTCTTTGTATTAGAGCCCGACCGATAAAGGATTTTGAAGGCCGATACCGATAAAAATGTTTGTCGGGTTTAATTTCCGATATATCGGCCGATATTTTTTTTTTCAGAAACGCACAACAAAACATTAACAGATTCACCTAACATTAGTTATTTGTAGTTATTTATGAGTTTTAACTAAAATAATATGATAATGCATTTTAAAAAGAAACTTGTTTCTTTTATTGTCTCGTGACCAACTTACCATGAACTCACCTAACCGTTGTTCTCTCTGCCCGACTCTGGCTGGATCAGCAGGTTGCAGGATGTGTGACACGTTATACACGAGTGTTGCCAACAGGGAGGTTGTAGAGTGCCCTCGGGTGGACAAACTGTACAACGGCAACAGGGCCGTGCACAGACATTTTGAGGGGCAGTGGCCCAAACAAAAAAAAGGGGGCATGGGGGGCACAATTTATATGGTTTTAACAATATGATGTGTTATAGATTAGTATCAAATAATATAAGTGATTATAATGGAAAATAGACTTTATAACAAGATTTAGAGTGTGACAAAACTGCTTAATATTCTATATGATTTACATGCTGAAGCTTTGAATCCATGTTTGCAATTTTGAACAGCTTTTGCAGCCTCCCTTCCAACCCTGTCTTTTTTTAAAAAAAAAACATTGTTTTTTATTTTTTGTCGACAAAGTGTGCCAACAACAGCAAATTTGGTGTTATTTATATTAGATCTCATCGGGTACATTACACATTAGACAGTCGCTGTAATTCTAAAAACGTTTGCTAAGTTGTTAGCACTTTAAGAAGACAGAGAGCAAATCATTACCCACAGAAATACAAAAACATAGGAAAGCCGAGAGAGGTCATCCATATTTGTATTTTTGCTGCTTGTTTTCTCATGATCTAGAGATAACAAAAGTTGTTTTCTCGCTATCCAGACATAATAATCCAAATGCCATAATGTAATTTCCTGTACATAATATTTCATTTATTTTGAAGTGGACTGCTGATGCATGGAGTCTTCGCCGTTACCACGCGTAGCTAATTGTCGATAAACTTAATAAATAAATAAAGTTTGATGTTCGTGAATTTAGGGACCATCTCTAAAGTGCACTGTACACGTTTCTATCTTCAATAGTATTTAACAGTTTATTTGAATAAATATAAAACATCTAAAAAAGTGTGCATTATAGTTGACAACCACGAACACTTTACAGTTGGTTTTGTGACTGTTTGTTGACTTTAAGTTATTCCATTTTAATGCTGTTTAAAGTAGAAACGTATATGGAGTACTTTAAAGACGGTCCCTAAATCAAATGGTCAATTATTGGCAAATCTGTTTTATCTTGAGCGAATCCCTGATCTAAGTAAAATCTCATTTGTTCATCCATGCTAATTTGCTAAATATGCTTTTGCTGTCTAAAAATTATGTTCTATTGAGTACACGTAAGCTTTAATCACATCACAAGAATACAAATATAGCTTGAGTGACTAAATGGAATTCAAGCGTAGTTCAGGCAGAACACTGATCGCTAACTACTCCAGCTGACGCTCAGCTGCGTAATCACTCTCACCTGCTTTAATCAACAGTATTTAAGCAGTCAATCAGACGCTCTGTAGCTACTCTGTCGCACAGACAATTTCACCGAGTCTGTCGCACAGACAATTTTACAGAGTCTGTCGCACAGACATTTGCATAGCAGATTGTAGACTGAGCAGTACTCATGCGATTGATATAATTTTATTCCTTACCCTTTCCGGCGTTACCATGGCTTGCTCGGATTCGGAAGATGTTGCAATACTCTCTGTGGAAGTGCCGGAAGACATCCATTCCGTACAGGTATTAAGATAATTTGTGCGTATATCTCCTGTCAAGCCCAAAGAACTTATGTTTCCGTGATCTTTGAACGCGCTTTCAGTGCGTGAGCTTTGAGTTTGTGCACGTATGCGCACTGGAAAAAGTTCACTTTAGTATCTTTGTCGCTCAAATAGTCTAAAATCGCTATGTCACTGTAAACAATAACTTTCTTATCAACAGTATAGCAGGATCTATTAACAGCATTTCATGCAATATTTAGCAGTTTTACCATATTTACATTTACGTATTTACAGCAGTAGGTCAGTAACGTTAGACCAATATGTGACTACAAGCAAGGAGTATGTCCGTCATTCGTTCCAATTCATTTCGATATAAAATCGTTCAGGTCACCTTGCAGTGTCAGTGTATATATGTTGTTTTAATTGATTGCCTCAAAATTCGACAGTTATAGTTTTACAGCATTTCGTGTCTTACACTTGATTTAACGTCCCGAAGGCAGTCGCTCTACGCATCTTCAACAAGCATGTAAAGCATAAGAAACCAGTGTTGCCAACTATTTTCAATGGAAAGTAGCTAAAGCTTGCTTGGAAAGTCGCTAAATGTCGCTAGATTACGTCATTGCGTCATTTGCATAACAGTGACGTCATCACGTCACATTTGCATTTTTACTACACTGGCTTACTACATTATTTCACGTTTCTCTTTCTCTCTGAACTGTCAAAAATGTTATTTTAAGACACATGAATGCTCGGAAATGTTTTCTCGTTTGTTTATCTGCTTATGTTCTCATAAAACGCAATATGTGTATGTTCATGTTTATATGGCCAAACAGTCCAGTTTCAAACATACACTGATAAATGATGGGAAACGTTGTTTTGTAGGTAAATAGCCCATTAACGCGTCAGCTTCGTACAATTTGTCTGTTCTAAATGCGCTGCTGCTCAGCTCCCTCAAGTACATTTATTTTATGTACAGTGATTCATTTTATTCAAAGACCATTTTATATTTATATCTCGCCATTAATGTAAGCCATCGCGGGATCCGCCTGCTCCGGCTTCCCGCATTGCACGATTATGCCGTCTGGACGCGGATAGATAACCACTTCTCCTGCCCTGATTGCAACTGGGAGAGAGACTCTGCTCTGCTGCGCAAGGACTAGACCGCCTGTGAATGCTTTGGGTCGGGGGTGGAGCCCACAGAAGCAGCGGTAGCTGCTCATTGAGAAGAGTGAATGTCACGTTAAAAGTCTCCAACAATGCCAAGATGTAAGAAACATCTTGCACGCGTTTTCTTGTGTTGGGGGTCCGTTAATTAATGATTAACTAATGTCAGCCTCAGCTGTCCTTCATTTTATTTCTCTCCTCTGAACCTGCCTGTTCCAAATCTGATGAATATCAGGGAACCGCGTTCCCTTTTGAGGTATGCTACCCAACATGCCAGGAGCCGCGTACTCCGAGACAAGCAGTCTCTAGAAGTTATGCACTCAACTACGTTGTTGTGTTTGGGGGATACATGCAAAGGATGCATCTTAAAGGTGCAGTATGACAACCAAGCCCCTTGATTCCTCAGCCTTTGGCCAAATTCAGATATTTGTTATAATATATAATATATTATATAATTTGGTATTCTTAAGTGGTCCTGACTGAAATATAGCTTGAGTGACTAAATGGAATTCAAGCGTAGTTCAGGCAGAACACTGATCGCTAACTACTCCAGCTGACGCTCAGCTGCGTAATCACTCTCACCTGCTTTAATCAACAGTATTTAAGCAGTCAATCATACGCTCTGTAGCTACTCTGTCGCACAGACAATTTCACCCACCACCTCCCCTTCACCTCCAATATCTCAGTTTTCACAACCATTGCACCCCTTTTTAATTATTGTATTTGTAGCATACTAAAATGTTGGTTATGCGAGGCTGGGGGATACATGCAAAGGATGCATCTTAAAGGTGCAGTATGACAACCAAGCCCCTTGATTCCTCAGCCTTTGGCCAAATTCAGATATTTGTTATAATATATAATATATTATATAATTTGGTATTCTTAAGTGGTCCTGACTGAACTTTTGTTATGTCGAGATCACAAGAAAACAAGCTGCTGTTTTCTCGAGATACACGAGAACACAAGCAAGCAAAAATAAATATAGAACACGACCTCAAATTACTAATTGAGCAGCTTAACAACTGAGGTAATGTAATGAATCTACCTGTTAATACAACAAACTGTCGCCTTCGCCCTTCAAAGAGTGGACACAGAATGTGAGAGATGCTGCGGAGCGGGCGGGAAATCACGAAGTGGATTACCAGACACGGTGGATCTTTAGACGAGCGGTAACAGAACACTTTTTGACTGGGGTTGGTGAGAGGGGCACCTCAGCCGATTAGGGCAGAAGGGCAGTTGCTCTAGCCACCGGGCCACCCCCCTGTGCACGGCCCTGAACGGCAACACTCATGACATGGTTGAAGGCTGTTTCGTCCGTTTTTTTATATTCATTTATCGGCCATTATGAATGCCGATACAATAGTTTGGAAAATGTCTAATATCGGCCTGCCGATATATCGGTCGGGCTCTACTTTGTATTAGATTTATTGAGTTAATACTGATGTGTGGTTTATGGTATGTCAATAAACTAATTGGAAAATATGCATAAAAAATGTTGACATGTTCAATACTTATTTCCTACAATATGTGGCGGGGGGAATATACCACCGCCTTGTGAGGGGGAAATTAAACCACTTAAGGAGTGAGCAACGATATCTTAGTACCCTCACCCAATACTTTTAAGTCTTTGTACAATTAACCAAAAATTGTATGTAGCGCCTGTTGTGCTGCAATACAAAATGCTTAAGGATTCAGTAAGGCGGCTTCAGGGTCTTAATTTTACACGGCAGCTTCCTGAAGTGTATATGTGCAGCACTATTTGTAAGTATAGTAGGCTACAAAGAAAGAAACTACAAAGCTACAAAGATTTGTTTCAATGTCTGTGTAAGACCAATCAAATTGAAATATAAATCACGAGTTTAAACTTTGTTTACTTTCACTTTTAACGTTATAAACACAAACAACACCAACCGTACACTTCTTCAGCGTGTAGTTGCTTCTTCCAGCTCCGTGTAACTCTCCAGAAACACGCAAAACTAACGCACTTTTCAGGGGCACAAAAAGGCGGCGCCCATGGCAAGTGTCAAAATAAAAGTCTCTCTCAAAAACACGTACGTAGGTAAATAAATACAGGTAAATTAGTAAATTAAATAGGTCCCCTACAAATGTATTAGATAGTAAAAAAAAAATGTTGACAACTTTATTTGTGTGTCTGTGTTTCGGTCAAACTGGAAAATGGGCAGGATCTTAATACCACAGCCTAGGGTGGCCATTCATGCCAGTTCCGCCAGGCACGTCCCGAACAGGATTTCGGGTGCGTTCTCCGGAAGTCGCGGTCGTTCGCATACGACATCAAGGTTTAATATTTTGGGTTCAATTTCAGAAAAGCAACTGCATAGTTTAGCTCCAACCCTGATCAAACACACCTGAGCAAGCTAATCAAGGTCTTCATGATCACTAGACAATCACAGGTGGGTAAGTTTGATTAGGGTTGGAGCTAAACAATGCCGTGCTCCGGCCCTCCAGGGTAAGATTTGAATAGCCCTGACGTATGCGGTCATATCCGGAGAACACATCAGAAATCCTGTTTGGGACTATAGTAGTTTTTGTTGGGTAAATTACTGATCATATGCTGTTTTAATATTATATTAGGCCTAAGGCCTGTTGTTTCTACACAAGGCTATAAGACACCCAGTTAAACTTTAGTTTTCTCAGTTAACTTTCGTTTCCTAATTAAAAGAGTCCAGGTGCGATCCTGCGACTATACCCTGATTGTTCTCGCCACGATTATCTTGAGAAGCAAGGTCAAAACAACTGATAAACATGAGTACGTCATTTTAGATTAGAGAATTCGTCCAGCTGTACTTCGCCACATTAACAATAAGGTATCTGTGCAAGCTAGGCCAAGGCCATGAAAACCAATAAACAGAATATATCATTTTAGATATGAGGCAGGATGCAGCTGCACTTCTGCTGCATCAAAACAAATAAAATTAATTGTGGTAGACCGAGACCAATGAGAGGAATGTACGTCATCTTAGATAAGAAGTGTTTGATCTTACTGTATAAAAATGGAGTCAGATGTTGGGAGGGCAGATGATCTTTTAGCGCCTCTATGAGGGGTATTGATTGTCTCACTTTGTTGGCTCGAGCGAATAAAGTAATTTTTGTTTGGCACCTGGAACCTTTGTCTCCTGAGTATTCTTTCTTATGAAGATTCAAGCTAAGACTTTTTGCCACAACAGGACGTGTCCGGCGGAACTGGCACGAATGGCCACCCTACCACAGCCCCACCTCACGATCACTACTGCACAGATTCTGGACCCAAATTTCGTCATGCGCACAAGATGTCAGCTGCTATTTTTAAGATATTTTGATACATTTCCATTATTAAAAGTTGCATTTTGTAGTTAGCAAAGTATTTTACTAAATGTTGCTATATTAATAATTACATTAATATAAATTAAATATACAGTTATTTAATGATAGAGATGTCTGTGTACCTACCTTTATAACATAGCTATGATATATAATTCTAGAAAAAATAAATTAAAACAAATAAAGAGAACCTATGTATGTACAATGTGTTCACGTGGTTCATGGTTCAAACACATTATTTCCACATACCGTACATTTTGTTGCTCCAGATTTCCCTGTCTTCCTCAAATGCTCTGGGCTGGGTTTCCCGATAATGATTGAACTTAGCACTTAAAACACTAACCAACACTTTATTGTCTTCTATGATGTGCAACAAAACTATGTTAGTATCTGTTAATTTTAACATTATGAGAAAAATAGTTAAATATTAGCTTTTTTGTTATATTTTTGTCTGTCACGGGCTGTGACGTGGCAAACTACTGTAGTACATCATAACTGTCTTTGTTTAAATTTAAATATTATATTCAGTTTAATTATTTCTGTAATACTGTAATCTTAGTAAATCTTAGCTTATATCAGTTGCCCTGCCCACTCATCACCGTTCTTCTCACAGCGGCCACGCCCATTTAAGTAGAATTTTTCAAAATGATAGTGAGGTAGACTGAAACAGCTGGGTTTCATGGCACTTTAAGAGCGCTTTCTACGAGGTACTTAACAAATATTCGTTGTAAATTTACGTGCGTTTCACAAAGATGCACGTAATATGATCGCTCGCAGCTGGGTTTTAAGTGCTACGAGTAGCTATCCGTTTGTCAAGTGCTGAAATATCACCAATAGAATGACTCAAATTTGTAGCAGAAGCTTGTTTAGGCTAATGATCTTCAGCCGATGTGCGCTAATATTTTTTAAAATACTTTTCATTATTGTTGTTCAATGACTTTTTAAATGTTTTAATAATTTGTGTATAATTAAATATTATTTTCCGTATTTAGTTAGGACTCGTCCCACTGCAAAATTCTTTCTGCGTGTTATATTATAGTTAAGATTATTATAATTATATGTTGTTTATTATCTATGTTTACTCAATATTTAAAATAATATTTATTTTAAATTTTAAACATTTTTTATGTAACATTTAATTATATTCCTCCAATTTTGTGCACGTATATGTAAGAGCATAATTAAAGGCAGGGTATCTCATTTGATCCAGAAACATTTTCAGTTATGCTGGTTAAAAGTCTCCTCACATCCTGATAGCAATCACTATGATAAGTTCTTTAAATGTATTTGTAGAAATGTATGTCATCTGTGAAAGGCGTAGGACCAAAAAATGTTCAACCAATCATAGATCTTAGCCTGAACGGACGTTGCCTTTTTTGTCCCTCATCTATAAGCGTAATTTGAATGCCACTGCGCAGCTTGTCCACACAGACATCATACGTCATCGGCGCGTTCATTTGCGCTCACCTCCCATCTGTAAACAGAAGGAGAATGGCAAACTTTTCTGCTGAATTGACAACCTGCACAGGAGCCACAAAACGAAAGACATCTTTTAAAACAACAAAAGCAAAAACTGCCTCAGGAGCTTGGGAACGAATTGAGACGTTCGCCGAGCAGCGAGTGATTGGGTGTGCCGCTCTAATTTGCATGAAGGTAAAGCTAATCTTTACATTATAGGAATGACGCTGGTAGTGACAATTCTCTCAGACCAATCAGTGATTTACAATGGGATCACTGGGTGGTGATGGTGCAGTGGATAAGACACAAATAGCTGTGCCTCCATGTCCACTACAAGCTACAACCGTACATTCGCGCTTAGCGTCTACGTCACGGCTCTCAGCCCGCCCTCTGTTCGTTAATTGGACGACCGTTTTGAGACCAAAGGAAAACTGTTAGAATGGTAGGGATCTCAGACTGAGTACAGAAGCGTAATAAAATTTAGCGAAAGTACAAAGTATGACGTAGTCAGGCTAAACCCCAACCAAGGTTGTACTAAAAAAAGTACTGCACCTAGTGAAAAGCTCCCAAAAGTAAGCTGACTTAGCCTAAAGTTGTCATACTCAATTCTAGTCAGAATTTAAAACTGATACCGCTCCATTGGGCTATGATTATGGGGCGTGTCTCAACCGAAAAATAACTCTGCACTCAATTGGATAGACCTACGACCAATCAGAGCAACGGAGTGTGTGACATATGTTGAAATGACGTCTTTAGCAGCCTGACCGAACTGCTAGTTATTTCGCTACAATGACACTAACACTGTGATTATTATACTAAGTCTGAGTTAGCGAATGTACATCAACACTGTTTACAACATTTCATTTATATCACAACATTAAGTATTTACGAAGTCATACAGTCAGACTATCTCTTACCATTTGTATGTTAGGTGAACTTCATCCACGACGATACCCATTACGTTGGCTTCAAAAAATATCGGAGCCTAGCATGTCCCTCCACTTATTTAGCAGTGTTTAAATGACGGTCTTATTCGAAGCTTTGGAACAACAATCTTTACTTATAAAACTGCATCAGCATCACACCAGGTACATGTGAGTTATTCCACCACACAGTTCCGTATACGTCAGGGCGTACTCTGACGTCACTAATACGGATATGCTAGAGATACAAATCACATTATTAAGAACATGTACTCAATGTTCTACATCCTCTTTCTTTAGTAGACTTTCCTGTAAACAAATAACAATTATTTACATCAATTAAAGCATACATAACCTAGTATGCTGTTATTACTGTAAACCATAACATTTTGTTAACAAATAAAGCTTGAACTGTTAACCACACAAGTTATAAAATTCTTTCTTGATTTAAAATTTCTCTAAACATTTCAGTCAGCATACTTTGGGTTTGGTCTAGAAATCCTGCATGATCGAGTTACATAGAGTCTTTTCTGGTTCTTTGGTAGGCATTGTGCTTTGAGATGATGTTACTGAACTTGTATATGTTATCTGTGTACTTGTGTTGTTGGTCAAGAAACTTTTCTCAGATGTTGGTGTTAGTCTTTCGGGATTGAGTAATGTTGTGTTCTTCTTCCTGTTTTGGCATAGGTTCAGGCACAGACAAAATGTGTCGACGATTTCTTCTGTAACATCGTCCGTCTGACTCCACAACATATGATCTTGGTTCCTTGCAAATGTCTTTAATGATTCCAACTTTGTTATATCCATGAGGCGTTTGCAGTCTGACTGTTTCTCCTTTCATCAAGGAACGAATAGGTTTGCTGGTTTTAGTAGTTTCCACCCCAGGGTGTCCTCTGTGAAGAATAGTGATGTATTCCTTCTGAAGTGACTTTGGAATCACAGCTTTTGGACCTTTCATAACAATTCCATCCTGTACGGGTAGTATTGCTGAAGTACATTAGGAAGTTTTACCAGTCGACTTGACCAACCTATATGTATTGTTCTGCAAAGCTGTTGCAAAGTTGGATCTGTGGCTGTATGCACTTTCAACTCTGCAAGCCTTGACAATGAGATGTGTTCCACTGACATTACCACAAAATCAGCTTTTTCAGCACCTATAACTTCTGCGTCCTTCTGCGGAGCACGAGAGAGAGTATCGGCAAGGTACATTTCCTTTCCTTTCTTGTAACTTATCACAAAGTTATACTTCTGGAGTTTCAACATCATACGTTGCAATCGCGCAGGCGCCATGTGTAGTGGTTTATTTAGAATTGTCACCAATGGCTGATGATCTGTCTCGATTTGAATCTTCTTCCCGTAGATGAAATCGTGGAACTTTTCACAAGCAAACACCACTGCTAGAAGTTCCTTCTCGATTTGAGCATATTGGGTCTCAGTCTGGGTTAGAGTGCGTGAAGCATATGCTATAGGCACATTCTGTTGTAGACATGCTGCTTCAAGTCCGAATTGTGAAGCATCACATGTCAGTGTGACAGATTTGTTGACATCATAATAGCGTAATGTCGGTGTATTTGAGATACATTTCTTCAGCTTGTTGAATGCTTTTTCATGTTGCTCTAACCAACACCATTCTACATCTTTGCGAGTTAATTCTTTTAAAGGTGTGGCGAGGTCACTGAAACATGGAATAAACTTTCCCAGGTAGTTAACCATTCCTAGAAAGCGCAGTAAAGCGGTCACATTTTCAGGAGCATCCATTTCCGTGATTGCTTTGACCTTTGACGGGTCAGGTTTCAAGCCTTCATTTGTGAACACATGTCCGAGGTAGGCAACTTCTGACAGTCGAAACTTGCACTTAAGAGGGTTTAATCTTAGATGGACTTTTCTTGCACGATACAGAACTTTCCTGAGATTTTTATCATGCTCTTTCACATCTTTACCTCCTACCAAGATGTCGTTTACCATTATTGAACAGGGATATCCGGCGAATAATTGCTCCATCGCTCTTTGGAATACTTCACTCGCTGCACTAATCCCAAATGACATTCGGAGAAATCTAAATCTACCAAAAGGTGAGTTGAACGTTGTCAACTTTGATGACCTTTCATCAAGCGATATTTGCAAGAATGATGATTTCGCATCCAAGACTGAAAAGACAGAAGAGTTCGGCATTTGTGATGCAACGTCTTCCACCGTACGCATTGGATGATGTGGTCGTAGAAATGCTTTGTTGATGTCTCTTGGATTGATGCATATTCTTATGTCATCTGAATTCTTTTTGTGCGTTGCCACCATCGATGACACCCATTTAGTGGGCTCAGAGACTGTAACTAATACTTCCATTTTGACCATCCTTTGCAGTTCTGCTTTAACCTTGTTGTGAATGGCTGCTGGAATTGTCCGTGCTGGTTTAACAACTGGGTGTATTGCTGGATCTAGTTTCATCGAATATGTCACTGGCAGCTTACCAATCTCATCTTTGAAAAGATCATAATACTCTGAGTAGATCTGACTTGTGAAGCTTGCAACTTCATCCATTGACAGGTGATGCATTTCTTTGTCTAACCTGACCAACTCCATTTGTAAACAGTCTGGAAGTCCAATTAATGGTTGTACATTTCTTCTCACCACATAGAATGAGAGGTTGTATTCCTTTTCAGATGAGTAACAGAAGAATGTGACAAATCCTGCTGTGGGTATCTCCTCTCCTCCATAAGCAATAAGCTTAGTGTGCCTTGATGAGATAAATTCCTCTCCTCTGTGTATTTTCCTGAACAGATTTTCAGAAATGACATTGCATTTGGCTCCAGTGTCTACTTTGAAATCAACTGAAAGTCCATTAATGTGCAAAATATATCTCAACTCAGTCTTTTGAGGAGTTTTCATGCTGACTGTTTGTACAGTAACATTTTCCATTGACACTCCATCTACGTAATAGGATTCATCAGGACTGTCTGTGAGGTTTTCGTTTGATTATAGCTGGTCCACTTGTCTTCTACGTCTGTTTTGCATGTGCTTTTGTGTAGTTTTGCAGCACTTTTTGTAATGGTTCCACTTCTTACACTTGTGACATTGCTGACCATATGCTAAACATTTCTCCTTTTTTGCTTCATGCTTGCCTCCACAACAACTACAGTTTACAATCATCTGTGAAGCTGTTAGATAAGAAGTAGCTCTTTGTGACATCTTAACCTTTGTTTTATGATGAACACTATCTACATTTGTATTGCTTTTAGTCACTGCAAGAGTCTTCATGTGTAGATCCGTCAGCTCATGCATTTGACACAGTTCTATTGCTTTAGCTAGTGTTAGCTCACTGTCCCTCAGAAACAGTTTTCTCATGCCATCGTTGCTTACGCCACACACCAGCCTGTCTCTTATTAGTTAGTCTATTAGATCGCCAAATCGGCACGTCTTTGCTTTTTTCCGTAAATCACTCATGTACGCTTCTATCGTTTCACCTGGTTTTTGATTTCTCATATTAAATTCAGTGTTGTCAAGTCCGCTTATTATAAGCGACTTTGGGCTTGCTTTTCTGTAAAGTCGCTTACAAATATTGGTAGTCGCGGGTCGCATTATTTTGGGCTTGTTTCTTTGTCTCCTCTCCACTAATAAGTAGGGGTGTCACGATTCTCCAAATCCTCGATTCGATTACATTTTCGATTCTGAGGTCACGATTCGATCCGATTCTCGATTTTTACATATTTTTTATATGGCATATAATTTAGACAAAAATTATATGCCATTATTTATTATTATTATTATTATTATAATACTTTAACATTAACATGCACATTGCAAAACTCGCATGGGGGTTTGTGGGCTTCACTTAACGCGAGAGCTTGTAGAGAGAGGATTCCTTCTTGCACGCACATGACTATGCGCGGTTGGCTTAATGGATCGGGCGGATGACGTGACGAAAAATAATATTTTAATTAAATTCGGGCGGGTGCCGGATCGACTGCTTGTTATTAGCTCTGTCCTTCTAAGCATGCGACGTCTCTGTCTTTCATAGTGGCAGCCACAGAAGTTCAAGAAAATAACTGAAATGAGACGGTCTAGCCTTCTGAGGACCCAAAATTTGCGTCACCTGCTGCACACGCCCCCAGTAGCACCCACCGCGCCTGTCAGCAGAAAACAGCGGAGACATTTCTGACTTATTAAAATAAATATGTAATCAGAAAAATATTAATTTATTTCAGAACATATGACACATTGATGTAGATTAATCTATTTAACAGCATATCAAATAATCAACCTAGAAATATACGCAACATAAACAGAATAATATTAACACAAAACATAACTTATAATACTTAAACAGTGACAAGAAAAAGTTTTCTAATAAATACACACTTTTATTTAATAAAGCTTTTAATTGTTTGGGAAATCCTCGGCTGTTAAGGATCCATTCGTTCTATCATTAACAGGACGCATTTTGACACAGCTCTTATCAACGCTGGCGAAGGAGGTACGTGGCAAACTCAAAAAATGAGAATTAAAAACAAAGGAAATAGAATGTGAGAAAGGGTTGCCTGGAATAAGTTTTCCAACGTGGTAAATTAGGATGACACCAGTGCAGGCTATGAAATAATAGTCCATCCGCGCATCTCTAACATGGACTTAATGCGCGTGTCTTGGACTCATAGCATCTGAAATAAATCCAGCATAATAAGCAGCTGCGCTTCTCTCTGTCTCGCGTGCACGTGCTCGCATCTGTCCGACGTCTGAACATAAACTAAAGTATTAACCCTTACGTATTTGTTCAGTTTTATGCGTTTCGTGCAAGCTGAGGCAAACTATCCTTTTGTTTAATATAACCCGCTGCATCTTTGCGCCTCCCTCGCTATCGCGCACGTGCAGAGAGCTGCGCTCTGTCCAAAGTCAGATCACTGGTAATCCTGTTTATGATATGCATTTCAAGGAGTTGTAGCATCCCTCGTCTTTAAAATATGATCGCGTTCCGCTGGACAGATGTTTTTAAAGGCATCTCTGAGAGTTTTTTTCCTCGCTTGGCAAGCCGACCGGACGTGAAATGGGGGCGTGGCAGCATCGACGATCCCATTTTTTAATTCGAAGTTCGAAGCTGTGATTTAATTTCGATCGATTTCGATTTAAAATCGAAATCGTGACACCCCTACTAATAAGCTGGTGTGTGGTGGGCGTTCTGGCACAATTTGGCTGCCGTCGCATCATCCAGGTGGATGCTGCACATTGGTGGTGGTTGAGGAGATTCCCCCGTTCGTATGTAAAGCGCTTTGAGTACTGAGAAAAAACGCTATATAAATGTAAGGAATTATTATTATTATTATTATTATTAAAGTGTAGTTGCTTATTTGGACTTGATCCCAGCTCCATAATAAGTTGTCAATCAGATATTTTTTATATGTTATTTAAACGAAGGAGTTTGTCTAGCCTGTTCTCTCCGTCTCTCCCATTTCCTTATACACGCAGGAGACAGCAGTTTTTCCCACCCACACCTGTTTCTAATTGGCTCTGACCCAGATGGCAACGAGTACTAGCCAATCAGAGGCAGAGCAGGGCAATCTGTTTTTTTCTGGTTAGGAAAACGTAGTCAGTGAGTGATGTAAACTTTAAATTAATGCACGCGAGTTGCGACTAATGTTGACTGACTGAACTGTAGGAGAGTTTTTTGGAGGAACAAATGCCTGGGACAAAGTGTGAAAAGACTGGGAGAAAGAGAAAGGAGTAAAAGAATGGATTCAACCTGTCGTGTGGGACAACTCAAAACAGTGTGCTGAGTATCAGTTAAGTGTGAAATACGTACACACCATGCGGACCTCGTACAACATGTTAGCACATAGAAACATAAAAAATGCAGCCCCGTTCTCCTCAATTGTCTCGTACACACTGCAAACTTTCGGGAATGACAACCGCATTTAAATGCGGTAGTGAATCCCCTAAATGTTCGTTTCATGTCTGTACGGAACAAGACTCACTCCCGAAAATGTGATGATTGACACAGAAATAACCATAGCAACATTCTGCCGGTTTGCGTGCTTATCACTCACAGCTTTGACCAAAATAATCTAACAGCATTGTGTTTTTTGAGGCTTACGGATGGTGGGGGGGGGATTGTGGAAAAGTCGCTTGTTTTGGGCTTGTTTTGGGCTTGTTTTCACAGGCCTGGTTGCGTATTTGTCTCGCGAGATCTGGCAACACTGATTAAATTTGTGACTCTGCCTCCGCGACCAGCTGTCTGTGCTCCCATTCGCGTGTGTACCGGGCTTGTATGTAAACAAACGCACGCTCTCGCTCGATGGCTTCCGATCCGGCCAGATTGAGGAGTATAAACGCTTGAGTCCGGGCATCCTTATCTGAGTGAGCTGCCTCAATGAAGATATGGTATTCTTGCTCAAACACACGCCAGTTCTCTCTGGTATAGCCGTCAAACACGAGTGTGTTGGGTCGTCTGAAACCTTCCGCCATTTTCAATGAAGTTACCGACCTATTCCCACCACGTCTCTATTTCCAAATAAATTTACCACACGACAGCAATCCTTGAAGGCAGCTGTGGTGTTCTTAGTTAACCACAAGGTGGCAGTGTAATGTTTTGGTATGAAGGTGTTGCTGAGGAGTAGAAGAAGTGTGTGTATTCCATGTGACATGTGCTGAGATGCAGTGATATGTTAGAGTAATAAAAGAAAGAGCGTGAAAAGAGTATTCTGGTCGTGCTTAATACTACAAGACACAACAAATTGGCGATGATGGTTTCCGTGCCTACGCCTGCACCTTTTCTGCCCTGCAGCGGGGAGCCTGCGATTCCTTTTGCTACTTGGCGGAAAATGTTCGAGAATTACTTGCTTGCTATTAATGCTACAGGAGACGCATGGCCAGATCCTAGAAAACGTGCTATTCTACTACACAGCTTGGGTACTGAAGGCCAGAGGCTGTTTTACACGCTGCCTGATACTGGAGCTACATATGCTGAAGCAATGACAGCGTTGGAGGGTCATTTTGTTCCGAAGGTGAATGTTGTGGTTGCTCGACATCGCTTTCGCCAGCGTTCTCAACGTGCTGATGAGACAATTTCACAGTTCCTGTCCGCTTTGCGAGA
Organism: Misgurnus anguillicaudatus; assembly: GCF_027580225.2. Classification (NCBI taxonomy): domain Eukaryota; kingdom Metazoa; phylum Chordata; class Actinopteri; order Cypriniformes; family Cobitidae; genus Misgurnus; species Misgurnus anguillicaudatus. The sequence goes on along the minus strand of NC_073352.2, from coordinate 27,101,800 downwards.
ATTATCTTCGTCATGTGCTTATGGTGACATGGAAAGTGAAATGCTGCGTGATCAGCTTGTCGAACGATCATATGCCCCAGCAGTGCGAGACAGACTCTTGCTGGAACCATCACTGACCCTGGACACCGCTATTGTTATTGCGTGTCAGGTGGAACAAGCGCTCTCGAATTCAGACATGCTCACGGCACCAAGTGCAGTCCAGGCTGTGGCTTCTAAACCCTTTCGTCGGACGAAGCGTGCTACACATTCTAACGGAGCAAAATCTGTGGCTGATACTACACGGCGGGTGAATCGCACATGTTACCGTTGCGGAGCTACAAATCACCTGGCCAACGCTGCCGATTGCCCAGCCGCTCGAGCTAAATGCCGTACTTGTGGTAAGACCGGACATTTTTCTAAAGTTTGCCGTTCTTCTAAAGATGCTAATGTGGGATGCGTGAAAGGCTTCGTTCATAAGCCTACAGTCAAATCTGATGCTACTCCAGTTCGACAGAAGCTTCGTCGACTCCCGTTTTCTGTCAGACAAGCTGTGTCTGCAGAACTGGACTCATTGCTGCAAAAGGGCATCATTGAGAGAATAGATTCTTCCCCATGGATTTCTCCCATTGTTGTCACCACTAAAAAAGGTGGGAAAATACGCCTCTGTGTTGATCTGCATGAGCCCAATAAGGCACTGATTGTTGACAGCCATCCTCTGCCACATATGGATGAACTTTTGAGTGAACTAAGAGGTACGTCAGTGTTTACTACAATTGATTTAGCTGCTGCTTACCATCAGCTTACCTTACACGAGGACTGTCGGGACATCACAGCTTTTATCACGCACGATGGTCTCTTCAGATACTGCCGGGTTCCATATGGCCTTGCTTCTGCGCCATCAGCATTTCAAAAGATGATGGAAACTGTCCTGAAAGGCATACATGGAGTAAGAAACTACCTCGATGACATTATAGTGTACGGTGCCACCCAGGAAAGTCACGATGCGACGCTGCGCTCAGTCATGCAGCGCTTGTCAGATGCAGGACTACAACTGAACTGGGATAAGTGTACGTTCAGCCAGTCATCCTTAAAATTCCTCGGACATGTCATTTCCAAACATGGAATTTTTCCAGATGAGGAACATATGTCGGCGATCATTGATGCTCCTGCGCCGCACGACGTTGCTTCTTTACGCTCATTTCTGGGACTGATTTCATGGTACAGCAAGTTTTTGCCAAACTTTGCTTCTGTTGCTGAGCCGTTACGTGCACTACTTAGAGATGCGTCAGCTACTAAGTTTGAATGGACTGTGTCTGCTGAACGCAGCTTCAAAGAACTGAAAGAGCTGCTTTCTGGAAGTCAAGTGCTTGCGTTGTTTGACCCTTCCCACAATAGTGTCGACGGACGCGTCTGACTATGGACTGGGGGGGGTTTTGACACAAATACACCCAGATCGTGTTGAGAGAACTGTGGCGTTTGCTTCTAGAACCCTTACTGCAGCTGAAAGGAAATACTCTACGGTCGAGAAGGAGGCGTTGGCTTGTGTCTGGGCCGTAGAGAAGTGGAGGCCATATTTGTGGGGTCGACACTTTACTCTCAGAACTGATCATTGTGCACTCACTACACTATTGGCAACCAAAGGAATAGGCCGGGCCGGTATGCGGGTCGCCCGGTGGTCGGCACGCTTGCTTTGCTTCACATACGATGTCATCTACAGACCTGGACGTCTTAATTGTGCTGCTGATTGCCTATCCAGATTGCCATTACCAACAGGAAATGATACTGCTGTAGAACCAGAAATGGTTGCTTTCGTTACTGGGCTGCCTACATTGTCTGTGGACGATTTTAAAGCTGCTTCAGAAGCCTGTCCAGAATTAACTCAGCTGCGTGTACGACTTGAGCAGGGCTGGCCGAAAAAAAGCTGTGACCTAGATCCTGTTCTGGTGCCCTACTTTGGTATTCGGGATGAACTGTGTGTGGATGGTGTGCTAGTGAGGAGAGGTGAACATCGTGTTCTTGTTCCTTCTACGTTGCGCTGTAAGATGATTAACCTGGCACATGAAACACACCAAGGTGTTGTCAAAACAAAACAGAGGCTGCGTGAATTATTCTGGTGGCCTCAGATGGATGCTCAAGTGCAGTCGGCTGTTTCTTCCTGCTTAACATGCCAACTGAATGACAAATCGGCTAAAACAGCACCGGCTCCTCTGCAGCCTGTCAGCTTGCCATCTGAGCCATGGCAGAAACTGGCGATTGATATCGTTGGACCTTTTGACAGAGGACCTTCTGATTGTCGCTTTGCCATTTGTTTGGTGGATTATCATAGTAAGTGGCCGGAGGTAGCCTTTTCCTCTAATGTCACTGCTGAGGTGGTCACGTCATTTCTCCAATCAGTTTTCAGTAGAGAGGGAAACCCACAGTGTGTTGTGACTGACAATGGACCTCAATTTCTTTCCAGTGTGTTCGCAGCATTCTTAAAGGAGAGAGGAATAAGTCACGTGCGTAGTAGCGTGTATTATCCACAATGCAACGGTGCTGTGGAAAGGTGGAATAGAGTTCTGAAAGAATGCATCCTTTCTGCGGAACAGATGGGAAAACCATGGAAACATACAGTGACTGAGTTCTTGCAAAGCTACAGAGCTACCCCGCACAGTACTACTGCAGTCTCACCTTCCGAGCTTCTTCATCATCGGAAAATGCGTACAAAATTGAATGTTTTTCCTGTTGGCCTGAAAAGTGACAAATGTGCTGGTGTGAAAGAGACTGTGAGTAACAAACAACTGAAGAGTAAACAATACACTGACAAAAGACGTGGTGCGAAGTACCACACTTTCAAACCAGGAGACCAGGTGAGAGTGAAACAACCTGGGCATGTGAGGAAGGGTGTTTCTAAGTTCTCATCACCCCTGAACATTGAGGAACAAATCGGAAAGAGTACTTTTGTGCTGAGTGACAAAAAGAAATGGAATGTATCCAAACTAGCTCGCTTTACGGGTCCTGTTATCACTCAGAATGAGGGCTTGCAGAAACCAGTGACATTTAATCTTAGGAAAAGTAGTAGAGTGCGTAGAATGCCAGCGTGGTTGAAAGAATATGATTTACAGTGAAGTGAATTGTATAGGCATGAAAAAAAAAAAAACATGTGTCTTGCCTTGTTTATGTTGGAGACTAGTGAACTGTTATAATGGTTTAACATACAGTTATAATGTTTTAACATACAGTTATAATGGTTTAAAATGTTCCACACTGTGCATTAGAATAAGTAAAACCACGTTAATTACATTGGTTTAGTTGTTGTAACGTCAATAGCAGCACACCGTAATGTTATGTAATTTTGTTACTTTAAAAGAGGAAATTTGTTTCTGAACACTAATCTGTGATATGCAGAATCTTTTCAAGTAAGAGGGGAAATGTGGTGTTCTTAGTTAACCACAAGGTGGCAGTGTAATGTTTTGGTGTGAAGGTGTTGCTAAGGAGTAGAAGAAGTGTGTGTATTCCATGTGACATGTGCTGAGATGCAGTGATATGTTAGAGTAATAAAAGAAAGAGCGTGAAAAGAGTATTCTGGTCGTGCTTAATACTACAAGACACAACAGCAGCGGTCCAGAGAGCCATCTTCTGACACCATGTTTAAATGACGGTCTCATTCGAAGCTTTGGAACAACAATCTTTACTTATAAAACTACATCAGCATCACACCAGGTACATGTGAGTTATTCCACCACACAGTTCCGTATACGTCAGGGCGTACGCTGACGTCACTAATATGGATACGCTAGAGATACAAATCACATTATTAAGAACATGTACTCAATGTTCCACAAGCAGCCACGATTCCGGGGCTATATCCATCTCGTCATGCACGCCGAATTGCTTCGCCGTGATACCCATTTCAGTTGCTTCTTTAACTTGGTCCTCCATAAGTGCGACCAAAGGAGAAACAACAATGACAGGGTTTTCATGTTCCGTCTTCATAGCGACCATCGGAGCTAGGTGATAAATGAAACGTTTGCCGAATCCCGTACACTCTAAAAAATCCTGGGTTATTTTTTTTACCCAAATGTTGGGTTAAGCCATTTGGGTAATTTTTTTGGGTTATTTTCGCAGTCTTGGGTAGTTTTTGGGTAGTTTTATGTAACCCCACCACTGGGTTATTTTCTGGGTAATTTTCACTGAGAGTGGAATCAATACACCCCCTTCTCCACCCGGACTCAACAACCCAGCTCATTGGGTCAAATCAACTCGGCGCAGATTCAGGTGCAGCACACGGGCTGACTGAATTTGAGGTGGATTCAACGCACACTAATATTTGGAGAAATAAGGTTCGTGTCAACATATTTATTCATATAACATATATTTTTAAACCTATTTATACACGTATCATAATACCGAGGGCTATATAAAGACGTAAGTGCCATTACATTCAGTTTTACATGGCATTCACGAGTTCACACTTACAAATAAGTTAAAAGAATTAAATTAGTAAACGTATTTGCTGTCCGGGGAGAGGGCTTTGAGCAAGGAATGAGCCTGAAACACAGAGTACCCCCCCTCTTAAGGAAATAACTTGGTAAGCAAGCAGATAGTGAGGAGGAGGGAATTTTCAGTGAGTTCAACTGTGATTTATATATGGCTTGCTTTCGAGCTGATTGGGTGTATTGTTGATTACCGATTGAAAGCGGCTGGTGCCATTGACTACTGATTGAAAACAGCTGAAGTCACTTAGGTATTTTATTTGACATGTTCCTCCCGAACTTTGTTAATAAAACATCATTTAAATACACCGCCAGCTTCGTTCGTTTAGGTTGGCTTGTTTGATATGCCCGTTGGATAGTAAATACAATTTCTACTGTTTTTGTTTAATGTCCCCTTTGGACAAAGTCGTTATATGACGACATTTACGTTACTTCAAAGCCCAGTTAACTGTTAACTTAAAACGAGATTAATGTAAGTTGAAGTAAATGCATTCTTTGCTTTTTCAGATTATTAAAATTTGATTTTTGACAATAACAGCCCGTAACAAATCTTTGGTAATTAATTTCTGAAAACCATTTTTTGTACATGAACAGTTAAAGCAGCCCATCCCCCGCTGTAGTGCTGCTGGGTCAAAACAACCCAATTGCTAGATCATCTGTCGCGGGGATTTTGGATCGTCAGCAGGACTTTCTTCAGCGGTTCTTTTCTGGTGAAATAAAGGTCTGTATTTGTCTTTGTATCATTTAATCGATACCTATTGGCAAAAGTGTTGTCCAACAACGAGGGCATTTCATTACGCTTAGTCAACAACATCAGTCGAGTGCTTGAAATAACATTTTGTGAGCAGATGCGTGTTTTTTTACCACAGAACGGGGTAACGTTGGACAATATATTTAATATGGTAATAATGGCGATTAACATTGGACTATAATTATACTTTATTATTATGAGTATAGACCGTTTCATCAGACGCAGGTACGCGTCTGGTCTTTACTTCCGGTTTAATGGTCTGACTAGTGCCTCAAATGAATTCTGGAACAAATTACCTTGTCAAAAATAACAAATGTTTTGGTTTCCTAAAGGCAGGGGGAGACGGCGATAGCCGATTTGTATGTCACAGAGTGCAAGCAAGCAGATAGTGAGGAGATGTTTGCTGTATGTAACAAAAAATGTTTTATGGTCTAAAACGCGTGAATTCGCTTAGAGCACCTTTAAGGAAGAGTATTACTTGATGAATATTAATGACATGTTTATGAAATGTTACACTGGCAAAATGCTGTATTTCAAAGTTTTTTTGTGTGTGTTCATAATGTAGACTAAAACAATACTGCTTTGTAACAAACAGTTGTTCTTAAAGGTATTTTATGAATTTCATGAATTTTTTTAAAATGTTAAAACATATAGGGGCAGTTTCACAGACAAGGATAAGACTAGTCCTAGAATAAAGTAAATGTAAGAGCTGTCCAAACTGAAAACTACTTGCACTGACATATCTTAAAATACACCAGTGCCCTTTATTTTCCCTCAAAATGCACACAAGTAATGTTTTAATTAAGACATGTTTGTTCAAACTTGTTATATTTCCTAATTAATAACTAAGGACTAGCCAATCCCTGTCCGGGAAACCACCCCTTACACTTTTGCAATTAGAGGCAAGTGAAGAAATTGTTTAAAAATTGAATTTTATTATTTATTGTATTTATAGTTTTGTATGATCTCCTGAATTTTTGATTGAGCTATTGTATACAAAGTGTACGTTACACACATTGTATTTGTTACATTACACAAAGTGTAATATGCTAAAAAATATTAATGAAAAATAAAGTTAATACAATGTTGACCTGTTTGTTTATCTTGTGGTTTTTAATTTTAAATGATAATCTTAAAAGGAATAAAAATAACCCTATATACATTTTTAACCCATTTATGAAGTCAAATTAACCCATCATTTTAGTAAAAAATAACTCAAGTTTTGGGTAGAAAAAAACAACCCATTGGCTGGGTTAAAATTATTAACCCAACTTCTTGGGTTAATTTAACCCCATATGGGTTCTGTCCTATATTTACCCAGCAGTTAGGTTAAAAACAACCCAATTTGGGTTGTTTTTAACCCATTGTTTTTTAGAGTGTAGCAACTTAACTCAAACTATTTCATCCAGGATGTGTGTGTGGAATCTGTGGATGCGACGCATGCGACCAACCGACAGCACATGCCGACAGCATAGGTAGTTGCTAGGCGATAAGTTGAGCTTCCAATCAAATAAAAGTAAACGCCTGCCCAATCCACTGTGTTACCTGTTCTATTTTACCCAGTTACGGACACAGGATTGGATGAACACAGAAACAGTGGAAGGAAACACTTTAATTTGAAACCAGGAAATTCTGCTTTAAAAGTTCATTTTCACCAAAAACCGGGACAATTCGTGTCCCGGGAAAGAATATACATTTTCCGGGACTGTGACTCAAAAAAGAGAACAATCCCGGGAAAACCAGGACGGGTGGCAACGCTATGTCCAATCCGTCTATGACGTCCTCCCAAGCCCAGCTAACCTGCACAACTGGGGTCTGGCAGACACTCCTGATTGCAAGCTGTGCCAGAAGAGGGGCACACTGGAGCACATTTTGAGCAGCTGCTCAAAAGCCCGGAAAGCCCGCTGCGAGCCAGTCGAGGTCGGGTGCCGAAGCTTCGCTGGCCGCTCACTGCTGCGAACCCTCAAACTCCTTGGAGTGAAAGGACTGCAATTGAAAAAAGCCACCACAAACATCTTAGAGGCCGCAGAGAGGGCTTCTCAGTGGCTGTGGATCCGTAGGGGGGATCCGTGGAGCAACATGCCACTTGGACGCAAGCCGGGGACTGATCACCCCTGGCTGGGTCGCCCGGGTGAGGGTGTATGAAGATTAAAGACCCGAAACACCCCATGACCCCGGGTTCTTCACTGATGACGTGTCCAAGTAGCACCTGAAGGTGTATTTAAATTCTTTTGTACTTGAATGTGCCATGCTGACAAATATGTAGCCTAACTGTTGTAATATAAATATTCTTATAGGCCTATCCTAAAAAAGTTATAATCTTAATATTTTAAAAATTCCAGTATTAGAGTCCAGTAGGTTGTTACAGTTAATATACAGTAACAGAAATATGATAATGCGTATTAAAAATGTGAAGTTGTTCATTTGAAAGATTAATTGAAAACAACACATGTAGTACACCACTATCTCACATTAGGTGCATTTCTTCAGTCATGCATCTCTCTTTACAGTAAATACATTACAGCATACTTGATTAAATGTAAGGACAGTGAAATTGTACATTTATTATCAATCTTATAATGTACTTAAGTTACTCAGGCAATCAGTACAGGACATCGCTGGTTTATTTTGGCTTATGTACCAGCTCAGGTTAGCTGATAAAGTAGCATCAGTATATAAAACATTTGTGCTTGCCTTTGAGTTGCGGGATGACCCTCCTGCACCTCCTCCTCCGCTTCACGTTTGTTTTGATTGTAGCATCACAAGTTTAACAAATGGTCCCTTGACAGAATCAAATGTGACATGCATCCATATGTCTCTCAGACCAGACATTAACTTTTCTGTACAGTTTATGACAGGGCTGGACTGGGACAAAAAATTGGCCCTGGCATTTTGACCAAGACCGGCCCCACTACATAGGATCACAAATCTTTGTGCAATCTTGACTACCAACTCCATATAATGATTAAGTAGAAAAATATAAGAGCTGACACGTGACATTACAAAAATGTATGCGCTGTAAAATGCTTTGCAGGTTTTAAAAATAATAGTATTAGCCAGTGAGTGTTTAAACTAACCATTCTGACCACCTTATGATAACACAGAGACCTGATAAATGTTACAATTAAGTTGCGGTCTCGCGGCAGAGCCACGAGTCCCATTAGTGTGCAGAATATTTTGATCACTTTTTTTCTGAACACCTTTTACAAATTCCAAACCACAGTAATTTTAATAACATTCATTTTTGTATATATCTTTTCCTTTCATCCTATTTTATGACCTTGCTGCAGGGCCAGATTAACACTTTGTTATACCCTGGGCAACAATATTCAAGGGCCCCATCATCACGACCCCAGGATCACCACAATTTGGTCATATACAGAATATATTACTGTAATATACAGTAAATATACTCAATACTTCAAATTCTAACTGTCATCAGGTGTATTTTGATTTACAAATATTTAAATGCTCATACAAATGCATTGTCTAAAAATGAAAATAGGCTTTTACTTAATTATTGTTACAAGACCATCATATAGCCTAATATTAGACACCCAAACCAAAGTGAAGAAAATGATCTTTAATTTCCAAGTCTGAACTGAACATCAACGCAGACATGAATTTCCTCACAGAAGTTTAAGATCATATAGGCTACATCCTGAACGTAGATATATAAATGAACACAGAGAAAGGAAGTTTAACACTATGAAGCACAGCAAACATGCTGGAAGGCAGCTAAAAACCATCATGACATAAACACCGGCTTATTTTATTTTATTGGAGCCTTACCTCCAGATAAAGTAATAAACTGGATTGATGATTTAAATGCTGTTTACTCACATGTGTGTTGTGAACTCTCCGGATTTTATGTTGTGCACTGCTCCACTCGTTCACTTCACCACATGGTCGGTTTGTTTACAGTATCGCGTGAGCAGCTACACTGCAGGTTCGACTTCATTTGGCGCTAAGCAGACCTCTTGGTGATGTCAAAGTACAGCGAGAGCGATTCAAAGCAGATTTCCATATGATAACTGCAATAGCTCTCGCGGTACTTTGCTGTCACTGGTCTGTGGGTTCTTGTGGTGCCACACCAGTCTGCTCCCCAGTCACTTTCGCGCCGCTATAGTAATTTGATTTCATACGCCGATCGGATCGCGCAGATGCCTGCGTATCACGTAGACTACACCACTGTTTATACTTTAAATTTTTTGCGTTTCTGATGTCATTTTCCTTTTTTAATTTCCGCTTCGCGCTCCCACTTAGTTTGTCTCATTTTTTTCTGTAGTAGCAACGCCTTGCGTCACGTAACGACCCACCTCATGCGGACTGACCAATGAGGAGAGGGTCTTAACTTGAGGCCCTCTCTTCATTTATCAGTCTGCATGAGACTGACTCTCAACCGCTCTCAACTCACGTTCAAGTCATATCGCAGCGTCTCTCTTTGCAGCACAAAAACCCGTGTTGACATTTTGTTTAATATAAAGCGGCCAGCGGGAGATTACCAAATACAGTATTTTGCTCGTGCCCATGCTGCCCTGGGCCCTTTGGAGGTCTTGGGGCCCTGGGCAATTGCCCAATTGCCCGTATGGTTAATCCGGCCCTGCCTTGCTGCCAGAATCAGGATTTCTTGTCTAATGGTCACACCTCAATTTTGCAATTTCCATGCATGGCATCTTTCTTAAGGACATCAAATAATGAATTTCCTGTGTGTGTGTGTTAAACTTTTTTTGTCCCATTTTAAATGTAAAAGAAAATGTGCCTAATAATTCTGCACACCTGAATATAAGGTGCTTTTTTTCTCCAGCCAGCCATCATTTACAATAATGTATTACTTATAAATGCTTTATTTACAAAATTGATGGAAGTTACTAGTTATTAATATTAATTTGGTTTGGAATGAGTAAAATATGTTTAATAAAAATTGGGATCAAAAGTTTAATGTAGCTGCCTAATAATTCTGCCCACACTTTATTTTATTGCAGTGTAATTACTGTCATTTTGCAAACAGCCATTGGTCTATTACTTGTGTGTTTGACTGCATTTTATCAAGAGTATATCTACCACAGTGTTTTAAAAGCAGTTCTGCTTACCGCACCTCAACTCAGTTCTCAGTCGTCTCTTATTTTGACAGACGCACACTGATGCTGCATGCTTCATAAAAAAGCCAGAAAAGTTGTGATTGGGCTAGCCAAATGTCAAATAAAAAAAAGAACCAAGGGGCTGCTGATTAGATGTCTCCTGGGCCGGTCTGTCCGAAAAACATCTTACGCTAACTTTTTTGGAAAATGCAGTAGATTGCGCGCCTTTTAGCGCCATTAATGATTTACGTAAAAACAGAAACAAAGAAAGAAAGCAACGGGGCACGTTGCACGATGTACGAGTGGCTGGTCAGACAAAAATAGTGTAAGATGTATACGTCTCACAAAAATAGTGTGTATGACACTGACTGCATCTGACACAAGAAACAGAAGGGGAGGGGTGGAGCCTGTTAAGAAATGATTGGGCCAGCCTATTTTTGTGTAAATAACTTTTATGTACATTTTCACTTTTTCCAACTTATGATTGCATTTCTAGCAAGAACTTTGTATTTCTAAATATTCGACAAGTTATCACAAATGTGCATTCTGTTTATATTTTAAACAGAATTCCCTTACACTGCCTATGAAGGCTGTCTGAATGTGTTCTATGCTAAATATACAAAGAATATATAATATAATATAATTCATACATGACGTGTGTAATTCTGACTCAAGTAGAGTTTAACATTTCATGCTAATCACCTGATAAAGTAGACACAAACTTAAGCATAAGTGATGATATTTCCTTCATTCTGTCGATGTTATTCTGTAACCTTGTTTAAGTTTTCATACAGAAGAATATCTTCTTGCTTTATTTCTCCTGAAAAAACACCAGATTATAATCATTATTATCATAATCTTAATGTAGTGTTTAACATTCATCATAAGTGTTTGTCACCTGGTGTTTGTGTTCTGGTGCGCTTTCTGATGTAGATGTGAAAGCCTCCTAACAGAAGCAGAAGAAATACCATCTGTAAGGTCCACACTATCACAAACAGAGAGACTGAACCTACAATACAACACAAATACATCAAACAATATCTGTCAGTCAATCATTTCATTAAATCATCAACCCATCTGATTATTAATTATTGCATAAAAACCTCAAAATAAAAACAAAATTTTACCATCTCATCCTAAAGACAGTGCTTTGGATTAATAATTATTTTCCTCTCTCATTTACAACAATTTTTAATTTGCAGACAGTATGTGCAGTGTACACTGTGTAGTAAACACTAAGGTTATGAACATAAGAACAACAAAGTCTAAATAATTTAGTAAAGTTAGTGCAGATATTAATCAAAGTTGTTTTTGTCAAAATTCTTTCAGAAATTTTACTGAAATTGTAATCATGTTATAACTCCAATTAAAATTTTGTATGACACACTGATGGATGTCTAATTTTGTTATTATTTCCTTTATTAACTGTAAATAAGAAACATGTACCCATAGATATGTATAAAGGCTAGATGTCTTACGGCGGAGTCTCTAACGGCATCACCTGGCGCCCATCTTACCACAGACAGCTCGCTCACTCGTAGCATTGAGTTTAATGGTGCAGGTACTTTTACAGTTGTGTTCAAAATTATTCAACCCCAACTGAAATTGATTGTTTTGGCCGGTTTGACATTGATTTTGATCATTCAGTCATCCTGCTTACAATTACATCAAAGAGGCATGTGTAGGTCAGACAAATATAACATAACATTTATAATGAAATAACCACAAATGTCTTTTCTGTGCTCACATCATTTTCAGTTTTATTCAACCCCCAAGTGACATTCAATCTTAGTACTTAGTACAACATCCTTTTACAGTTAAAACAGCTTTTAAACGTGAAGCATAGCTTGACACAAGTGTCTTGCAGCGATCTACGGGTATCTTCGCCCATTCATCATGGGCAAAAGCCTCCAGTTCAGTCACATTCTTAGGCTTGCACACTGCAACTGCTTTCTTTAAGTCCCACCAGAGGTTCTCAATTGGATTTAAGTCTGGTGACTGCGATGGCCACTTCAAAATGTTCCAGCCTTTTTTCTGCAACCATGCTCTAGTGGATTTGGAGGTATGCTTGGGATCATTGTCCTGTTGAAAGGTCCAACGTCTCCCAAGCCTCAGGTTTGTGACGGACTGCAACACATTGTCATCCAATATCTCCTGGTACTGAAGAGAATTCATGGTACCTTGCACACGCTCAAGTTTCCCTGTACCTGCAGAAGCAAAACAGCCCCAAAGCATGATTGACCCCCCACCATGCTTCACAGTAGGCAAGGTGTTCTTTTCTTCATAGGCCTTGTTTTTCCTCCTCCAAACATAGCGTTGATCCATGGGCCCAAACAGTTCTAATTTTCCACAGAACACTATCCCAAAACGTCTGTGGTTTGTCCACATGACTTTTGGCATACTGCAGTCGACTCTTCTTATTCTTTGGAGACAGCAAGGGGGTGCGCCTGTGAGTTCTGGCATGGAGGCCTTCAGTACGCAGGGTGCGCCGTATTGTCTGAGCAGAAACTTCAGTACCCACATCTGACAAATCTTTTCTCAGTTCCTCAGCAGTCACACGGGGACTTTTTTCCACTCTACGCTTCAGATAGCGCACAGCAGTCGCAGTTAGCATCTTTTTTCTGCCACGACCAGGAAGCGTTTCAACAGTGCCGTTTGCCTTGAATTTGCGAATGATGCTTCCTATGGTGTCTCTTGGTATGTTTAACATCTTTGCAATCTTCTTATAGCCATTGCCCTTCCTGTGAAGATTAATCACCTCTTCTCTTGTCTTCCTGGACCATTCTTTTGACTTCACCATGTTTGTAACCACACCAGTAAATGTTTAGAAGGAGTTGAGTATCACAGTCATTTTAAAGCTGCCTAATTGGTGCTTATTAGGCTTTATTGCTGTTCCCTGACATCCATAGGTGTTTTCAATACCTGATTGAAAACACTTCAATGAACCTCTGTTCTTCAGAGTGGTAGTTCTTTAAGGGGTTGAATAATTGTGTCAATGAAGAAACATTTACTACTATATTACAAAACCAATTGATGTCATTTTAGTTGCATATGGTTCTTTAAGAAGTCATTGTAGGATTTCATTCTGAATACAATTACAAATGTACACTAAATCCTTAACAGCATTGGGGGTTGAATAATTTTGAACACAACTGTAAATAATCACAACTTGCTCAAATTTTTACCGATTTTCAAACGGTTTGTTTTTTTACAAATATTATTAACGTGGCTATAATTCTGGATGCTTTAACATTTTCATGAATTTTTTTTCTTTTTAGTATAAGTATGCAGTGTCATAGGTACATCTTTGACGTTATAACAAACCAAACCGTTTGAAAATCGGTAGAAAATTAAGCAAGTTATGGTAATTTAAAAGTAGCTGCATCATTAAAACTTAATGCTACGAGTGAGCGGGCGCCCCGTGGCAAGATGGCCGCCAAAATGCGGACGTTCCAATTGGCCAGCAGCGAGGGCGAGATATCTAGCCTTTATACATATCTATGCTTGTACCTTCTCCTGAGTCTGATGTCTGTCTGTGATTGGTCAGTGAAGAGGTCAGATGTGAGGTCACAGATGCAGTAGTTGTTCCTGTAATCAGACACAAGAATCATTTCTCTGAACCCCAGAACACATTGACACAAGTCATGAATTGACTAATACACCGCATCACTGTTAACAATTAAACCTCCAGATCGGAGCATTAATTCATCTCACTCATTTTAGTAAATTAGTCAAGATTCATAGTTTAAAGCTCACCGGGACAATAGTTTACATTGGTGCTATTCTCTCCATGACTGATGTGGTTCTTCACGCTGCAGATGAGGTTTCCAGAAGTTTCCTTGTCCAGATTAATGGTGGTCTTATTTTCTTGTGGTAGTGGTTGTCCATTCAGAGTCCAGTTGAAGAAGAGTGAATCCCCATCAGAAGAGCAGTGTGCCCAACTCACCCCACTGATGCATTCGACTGACACTTTCACTGAGCCAATAGGAGCTGAAGGGAGGGACGCATCACAATCACATGATGCAACACACGCAGGGTTTAGAATGACATAGTTGTATACTACTCATACTGTTTCTGTACAGCATGCTCATATCTGTTTGCATGGAATACTAAATAAACAGGTGCTGTCTACATCCAAAGCATCCTGATCCTGTACTGTACTGTAATCAACTCTCATTTCCAGTATGGTCCAGGTCGTCAAGGTTTAGCTGATTAACATGATCCTGTTATGCTGTAACAGCATTTTTTATCTAAAAAAGCATGTTTATTTAGACTGTTATGAAAGAGAAATTTTCTTGCCAAATGAAAGGAGCTTTTTAGTGAAATACACCTGTAAAATATCAGCAACTGGGGGATAACTGGACACAATTTTGCAGAATTAAACATCTCATGTAATGTAACACCAATGTAACATGAATGTGTAACAAAAAATATTTCTGCATAATACACACTTGTTTAAGAATTTAATTAATAAACAGTTTATGCAGTGTACACAGTGTAGAAAAGATCTCTAGAGAAAGTATGATAGTATTTATTCTGATAGAGAGTTACTTATACCTTCAACATTCACTTGAAGTCCTTGTGTAGGTATTTCTTTGCCCAGTGAGTCAATAAGCATTAATGTGTATCTCCCTGAATCTGCTCTGGTCACACTGTTTATAATCACAGTGTCATTGCCGATAACGTCAGATCTGTTACTATAAAAATGAAATTTAATGACTACGTTATTCTGTATTTTACAAATCAAACTCTCTTCTTTCTTTAATTCCAGTTTAATTATATGAATATCCTGAAACATCCGTAGAGAGAGTTTGTCTCCCAGAGCTGCATAACAGGGTTTAGTCTGCATAAAACTGCAGATCTGATCCACACCTGTAGACCAAAACATACACAAAACAACTTTTATTATACAGTTTTTTACAATCACTTTGCTACTATTTTCAGAACATTGATGTCATTTTTCACAACTCTAGACACAAAACTCACAACCAAAGATCAAAATGCACATTTTTCAAAACTCTTAACTCTTTTCTCAATTGCTTGGATACAATACACATAAAACTTGGATCATTTGTTCATTCAACCAAAATCACATGTTCAATATGACACAACTTAAGATCAAAGTACTACTGTTTCAAAAGGCTATTCACACATCACATTTCAAATAAGTGTCTATTCATTTTCTTACAATGATCTAACTATCAATCAATACAACTGCCCAAAATGATAAGTAACTGTTGCATTATTCGTAATAGTTGTATGGAAACAGACAAAGAATCTTCCATGTTTACTGAAAATCATGAAAGTTTCAAAATAATGAGGTTCATTGTAACCAATAAGCATGGAGCATGAACCAATTATCACTGTACTGTATAGATGCAGGCCCTTGTAATTGCTTGTCCAATTCTGCCAACTTGTTACTGATGATTGAGTGCAGATTGTGAAATGATGTGACCTATGTTGTGATTGTACTGTAGTGTTTTCATCAATACATTACAAACTTTGTTCAATGATTCCAATGTGTCTGTCGTATTCTCTCTACTACTGCAGTACTTTTACAGATATGTATTTGCTCTACATGTACCATAATGAAATCTGTATCACCAATTTTGTTCTACGATATTTAATGATTGTACAAACAATGACTTAGTGAAACTATCAGTTGCTTGTGTGTGGGTGATCTATAGTTATGTTTCCATGGTATTTCACAGTAAATTTGTGTTTTGAAACAATGATTGTGCAAGTGCAAGATGTCTTTAAAGATGTGAATGCACAATGCAATGTTTTGAACACTAGACAGCCTGTGTTACAAGTGATTACCGTTTTGAGTTTTGTATCTAGAGTTGTGAAAAATGACATCAAGGTTCTGAAAATAGTAGCAAAGTGATTGTAAAAAACTGTAATAGACAGACTCTAAGGGACAGTTTCCAGGACAGGGATTAGACTAGTTCTAGACTTAAAAAAAAATTTAAGAGCTGTCCAAACCAAAAACAACTTGCACTGACATTGTCACGGTTTAATCTGTTTTCTATTTTGTGTCTGCTACTGATTGTTGTCACATGGACATTTCCCTCATTATTCATCAGCACAGCTGTTACTTATTTCACTTGTGTATAAATGCCCTGTCTCTTGTCTTGTCAGTCGCTGGATCATTGTCTCTGAATGTCCCTGTAACTAGTGTACGTCTTAGTTCCTGTTCCCAGTTTTGCCTGCCTGCCTGCCTGTTTGTTTGTTTATTTACCGTTCAGTGTTCTAGTGTAGTAATGCAAAGTCTGATTCAATTCCGCGAATTGACTCTTTTCAGATAGTTCGGTTCGGCTCATTGAACCGTTTCAAAAAGCTGATTCGCCGGTTCCTGAAGTCATCAAGAAATTACATCACAACACATTTATTTTCTAACTACTTGTATCAATGAAACATTCAAATAAAGTCGCTTGTGTCAACACATTAAAACATTCAAATAAGACGTTTTTCCTAAGGCATAGCTAATTTATTGCCTTTAATTCACAAGTTAGTAATGTTTGTGGTCACAGTTTCAATCACAGGTCATAAATGCATGATACATCTGACCAGTTTTGACTACCCTACAACTTGGATAAGATTCCTAAAAGACATTGATGCACAGTTGTGGATGTGTTCTACATATCCTAAGTATAAAGAATAAATAAACTTGTCTTTTAAACCCATTGGTGTTCCTTAAATAACTAAAATATGATTTGCATGCACAATAAATCGTTCTAAAACTAAAGCTTTTTAATAAAACAAGCTCATCTGTCAGAATCCTCGGCAATCCTCGCCTCTACAATCATCGACAAACTTTGTTCGGTTCTTTTTGAATCCGACGTGCTATTTCGGCTGTGCGTTCTCGGAACCTATGGCCAAAACTAAAGATCGATTTGTGAACCGGCTCGACCGGTTACTTCCTGAGAACCAGCTTTAAAAGAACGATTCGTTCAAGAACCTAACATCACTATTCTAGTGTATTTGTTAGTAAATGTTCATCTAAAGAACTTGCACTTGCGTCCTACCTGTTTCCCGTGTTGCGACAAACATATCTTAAAATACATTAGTACTCTTTGTTTTGCCACAAAATGCACACAAATAATGTTTTCTGTAAGGCATGTTTGTTAAAACAGTTATATTTTAGGCCTAGTCCTGGCTTAAGATAATCCCTGTTTGGGAAACCACCCCTTTGTTTTCTGCTAATGTAATTATTACTCTCATCATAATTTAAAACCAGCAAAGCAAAATATTACAAATTAACTCACATGATTAAAACTTTAACATAAAGATATGTATAAGACATACATTATATTTGATCAGTTGAGCATCTGATCTCAGTTCTATTTTGTCAAATGGTGCAGGTGTAAGTGGTTACAACTTGGTACTACATAACGCCAATTGACAAATGAGCTATGATTACAAGCCAATTAACCAAATTTAATGCATTTTAGCACCATCTTTTTTGTGTATAGCTGCCCACATGTGATTAAAACAGCATTATTTAACTTGAGATGATCATTTACTTACATGAGCCAGCCTGAAACAGAACCAGCATCAGTACAAAGATGATCAACATTTCACTGAAGTTTCCAGAAGTCCATCAACAGTGTAAAAACACTGAAGCAGATTGTGTAGTATGAAGATCTTTCAGTCGTGTTTCTCACTCTGACAAACCACATCTGCTTACAATGGACTCACAGCCTTTACTGAGAATCAGGAAGTTTTGTCGGAAATTATTGGTCAACAGTTTTCACCAACAGACTGGGCAAGAAAACAGAAGTATAGAACATGTCTTTACAAGAAATGTTTATAAAACGCCATATAAAATCACTTGCTCATGTTCCTTTAATAATTTATAGACCCTTTGCAAACACGTGACCTAGACCACGTGACGACGCCATGCTGGATGGCAAAATCACTGACGCACTAGGTTGATTAGTAATAGACGAGCGGGATTTTTGATTAGTTTTAAACAGTTTAAATATATATTACACTAAAATACATGGATTCTTATATTAAGGAAGTTGTTGTGCCGTTATCGGTCGAGGTGGGGCATTTGGTAGGTCCTCACAAATAGCGCTATTTAGAGAAAGAGATAGCGGGACTGGATACCGACCCTTACCTTCTTCCTCCTTCAATTTTCACGGACCTCATTAAACGCCGAGTCTGCCCGACTTCAGCCCGCATGATTTGTACCACTATGTGGTAAACGGGATATCCCCATACACTGGTGCTGATCTGCTTTTAAAAGTCTGCAGAGCTGCCAACTTCTGAGTTTAGCTTGGAGTGAGAGTTTTTTGGGGGGTGGGGGTTTGTGGTAATATTTTTTTATACAAGTCCTAACCATTTGCCAATTGATAATAGTATCGATTTTAGCTATTTCTGTGTTAAATAGTTGGAAAAGACTGCGTTAAAATAGTTCACAATACAAATCGAATCATATTTTAGAAATTACATTGAAATAAAAGCTTTTACGGAGTTTAAATGCCTGAGATTAGAGTCTTTACTATTATTTTATACACTTCTATTATGCTTTCCTTCTGATAAAAGTGCCAAAAAAGTTCTTAAAATCTAATGAATAGGCTACTAGTCTCTGTAAAATGTATAACTGCTGATAACAGCAGCTTTGATTCAGTTTACCCACTGAGAAAGAGAAGCTTAAAGTGATGATTTGTGATTGGTGATAGAGGGACTGTAACAATCAAATAAACCAAATGAGTAGTTTAATATTAAACTAAAGCAACAGATAATGTGTATGTCAAGACCATATAATTATATTTCGTATATATTATTGTTTATAGATGTCAAATATCAATTGACTTTTTTCTCTTTTATTAAAACCTGTCACCGCAAACATCACGCAGGCTTGTACTGCTTGCAAACATGCACACGCGAGTGATGGTTGATTAAAATTGCTGTTTTCTGAGGGTATCTGCGTGCGTGGAATCCGGGCAATTCTCTGCTTTTCATCCGAGACAGGGGTAGCTGCAGCTTGGAGCAATGGGCGTGGCAAGAGGTAGGGGCGTGGCAAGAGGTAGGGGCGTTGTAAGAGGTTTCTCATTGGTCAAAGGAGCTTCCTCCTGGCAACTGCGTTGGCCAATCAGCCGTAACCATAGTTATACGTTATTCCTTTAGCTAAAAAGAAATCGTAATTTTCTTTTGAAGGAAAGAAGATGATGGATATAATACATGTGCGATATAATTTGATGGTCTCTTTGCTTGACGTCTTTTCAGCTTCAGGGTTTATTTAATTGTTGTTGACAGATACATGTTACAGTGAGAAACATTAATGACTGCGTTTGCATCGAAGACATCCGAGTTATGTCGATGTCCCTTCTGTGCTCTCAGTAGACCTTGTGAATATCGAAAGAAACAAAGCCATTTGCAAAGCCACAGATTTCGCGCGGTTCGTCATGAAGGGGGTCACTGTGCGTTCTATTTAGATAGAGAGTTTGATGGCTTCTGTTCGAAGGAATGAGTTTTGAACACAAGAACACAAGCCTTTGATGACAACTTCAATTGACGTTTCAAAAAAAATATTGTAAAAATGACTGAATAAATGTTTTTTTTATTAAATGGTGTTTGTTTTGCTTAATTGATTAATGTCACTTAAAAGAAGTTTATTAAACCGTTTTTACATCATTTAATAATTATATGGTGAGTGTTTGATCAAACACGTATATGCCTTAATACAGCCAAAACATTTGTTGTACCATTTTTATAAAAATAACATTACTTTTAGAGACATTTTTATCTTTAAAATAATAATTTGTTTTTTAATGATATTTTATTTTATTATTTAGTTCAAATACAGACATTTCAAGTATAATGCAATAAAAAACGATGAATACAAAGCAATACAGCTCAAAATGTTTAAATCGGAGAATAACAAGTATAACATGGAAAATACAAATGAATACAAAAATAAAAGTTTATGAATCAAAGTAGTTATAGATATTTTCAAAAACTTTTTGTTTTGTGATCTCATGTTTGAAAGGGTTTCCAAGTATACTGCGAGGTCTTATAAAAGTTAATATAGGAGGGTTTCTTTTATTTGTGTATTATGCATATAAAACGTCGACAAAATAATTGAGTTATATAATTTTTTATCAGAAAAATATGGGTTTTGGAAACAAAGTAAAATGTCATGAGGTTCTAAATTCTAATACTGGAAATTTCTATTTTAGGAATATCTATTTTGAAGTCAGTCCAAAATGAAATAGAAAAAGGGCAATACAAAAATAAATGTTTAATATCTTTAAGTGATGTTTTACAAAAAGGGCATTTATCACAAACATTATGAATGTTTTTTAATGATTGATCCTGAAAAAGTTGCGGTGGTGATGATGTCATGTAACCCGCGCCATACAGGAGGTTTCGAAGGTAACGTTTTTTTGAATGTATTCTCAATATCATTATTGTTATTTTTACAGTGAAAGAAATGTATTTTGTATAGTGCTATATATGCAGCTAAATGTTGTGCTATATGAAGAGTTGCCATTAGGGGGCAACAGTGTTCTATATTAGAGTGAGTACTGTACTGAATAAAGCAGTAAAAGAAGTGAGTGAATCAGCAAAGAGCGTGTGAGTGTTGCTCTGTGTGTTACGATAAAATTGTTTATATACATACATCAGCAAGCAACATAATATATAGTGATTAAGTTTATGGCTCGCTTTTATGCGGATCAGGAAGCTTTTCGCGTCCAATTGAAAAGACCTTACGGTACGCCCCATTCCTCGTGGCACGCCCCATTTCTTTCCGACCTCTTGCCACGCCCATTGCTCCAGCCTGCAGTTACCTCTACTTGTTTCATCCAGAACTTGAAGCTTTGTGTGTTCGACTGGTGCGGTGTTGACTGATCGGCGTATGACATCAGAGTAACGCGAGAGCAAAGGTAAAGGCGGATCCTTTTGTAACATTTCGCATTGCTCTCGCGGTACTCTGATGTCCTCGCTGCCGAACTTCCTGCGCAGCGCCACATAAAGTGAAATGCTCTTTGACTCTTTGCAGCAAAGTACCAGCAACATGAGAAGTGGTGGCACGCAAAAGACAGTGAAGGTACGCTTAATATAAAAGTGTCAGTATTGCGAGCACTGGTTTAGCTACTTACATCGTGAAAATGGATGTGAGGCGTGAGAATGGGGTCAATTGCGTGGGTCTCATGGTGAATGCGTGAGAGTTGGCAGCTATGAAATTTATGGTGTCACTGCAGCATTAAACAATAACATTCATGTAAAAATTATGTATTTATGCCACTTTTCTGTAATGGTAGGTGCATCATAGCAACACGAAATAACCATTTTATGACCCTAACGAACACAAACACGTACTTGTTCGGCTTGCCGTCCGTCTACAACATAGCACTTCCGCCGTCCGTCATGGCGTCCATAATTCGCGCGAGTAGAGCGTGACGTCACGTGCAAGGGGTCTATAGGGAGCAGAAAAGAGAGAAAAATAACAACACAATCTGCTTGATTCTGCTTGTATTCCAGAAAGCAGGGTTAACTTACCATCAGATTAACCCTGAACTCTGGGTTGATTAACCCAAAACTTGCTTACTCTGGGTATATCGGTTTCTAGAAGTGGAGAACATTCGTGTTACATTAGTTCCCATAGTAACATGTTCTATATGTTATAATATGTCCTATATGATTTAACCAAACATCTCGATTTCCTTTTGGCTCAAAAATGATAGTTCAGGAAAAGAGCTGCAAAAGGTCAATTTTTAAAGAAAAAATATGATTTAGAGAAATAACTATACATCAAACGTAGAGAGGAGGCTAAGAATCAGAAATGCATGTTTAAGAAATAAGAATGATACTATTAAATATATATTTATAATTTCATTTTTATTATGTACCTGATTTATAATAGGAAATCTCTGACCACTCTATCATGTCTGTGTTTTAATGGATGTCACCTAAGCAATTCTGTGCTTCACCTGTGTCATTGTGTGGGTCAGGTTAAATGCACATGCATATCATAGACTGCAGGCAGGGTAAATTCTGTTCCTCAGTTAATAATAAATGATTATTTAGCACAACAGGACTGGCATCATGTGTTTCATCTGTTATCCATTTACACTGTAAAAAATAATATGCCCCATCTACTCAATAAAATTGTGGCAACAGATTACAAGCAATATCATTAATTACATTCAACAAATCAAACTTGATTTAGATTTACTCTATAAACTCCTTAATATTAACATATTCAAAAAGCCAAACTGCAATTTGCAATTAAAATTTTTATTAAAATTTAAACAAAAATATTGGGTATACAAGACCAAGATCTAGCACTATACAATAAAAAATATTATGCCATATCTACTCAATAAAAGTGTGGCAACAGATTACAAGCAATATCATTTATTAAATTCAACAAATAAAAATTGAGTTAGAATCACTCCATAAACTCCTTAATAGTAACCCATTCAAAAAGGTTAACTGCAATTTGCAAATATTTGACACTTTTTGAGTGTTTTTTAAAAGATTTATGGGACATTTGTTACTTGTCTTTTTTAAAGCAGTGGAAACTGTTTAACTTTGAAGAATCCAATTCCAAGAAAAGTTTCTGAAACACCTGAAAAGATGCCTGGGATACTGGAGATTCTATGCATAGATCCAATCCAAACCAATGAGGATATAGCCTGCCCTGGGAACACCTTTAAGGCCTCGATAACAATTTCAGCATCCTTTGGGCTTCCACTCCTAGATAGGGTGACCAGATGAGATTGGCTGAAATTCGGGACGGGGGGGCAGACGTACCGGGGGGGGGGGGGGGGGTTTGGGGGTTGGGGGTGTCATCCAATAATAGTTTTATGTATTAATTTTATTTAATAATAAAAGGCAATGAATTTCATATAAGTACATATGCATATAAATAAATTTATATAATACGTATAGTATTTTATACTTTATACAATAATAGTTCATACAATAATAGTTTTCTTTATTTTACTTAATAATAAAAATAAGGAATTTCAAACTGAAGTTACTGAACTAATGATATTTTTATTAATATAAGTACATATGCGTATAAATTTATATAATACGTATAGAAGTATTTTTTATATAATACGTATAGAAGTATTTTTAACAAAGTGCCTTGCCTGCCCTCGACCAATCTGACCCCTTTAGCGACTGACTGTCACTGCCTGCACTTTCAACTGTCCTCGCGGCTGCTGCAACTTTCGCTCTCTTAGTCAACTCTATAAAACAAAAGGTCCTATTGTCTTTCTGCATATAGATGAATTAGATAAATTAATAGAAACAATACAACGTCAGCATATTTAGCGGAGGTTTAACCTCTTAAACCCTGAGGACCCAGTCCCGGGTACAAAATTTCGTATTTTGACTCAAATAAAATATTCTTTTAATCTTTAATGGTCCATCATGGACCCCAGTAACACATATAAGATACTGTTTGAAAGCTTAGACTCTCTACTTTCTCCAGATATGCATCACTTTGAGAAATCTTTTACTGTAAGAAAGTTATTTACACTTAATTTACACTATCACCCCCCCCCATAATTTTTTATATGATTTAATATTCACATATTTCATATTTTTCAAGTATGACAAACATGGGCAAGTCTTATATCAAATGAAAGCTCTCATTCTCAGGAATAAGGCTACAGCGTTATTTTTGTTCTATTATCAACACATATCCAACAATAGTTGAATGAATAATAAGGTAAAAAATCGTCTTTTGTAAACATATGGGAAAATTGAGTGTGGACTGCCTCAGATAGCACATATAGCCACAAATGATACACCATCTTTTCTCTTAGGTCCTACTCTAAAAAATGAGTCCATTCACAGCATTTTCTTAGGTTGTGTGCATGAATAATCCCTTGCTATTTATTATATGTCCAAAACAAAAAATTAATATTTATATGAAAAATGTATTTTCGGACACTTCAGTAAAATGAAAATAACTTTTGAATGCGACATGCTAAAGAGATCATTCTTTTTTTGCGTGTTTACTGTCTGCTGCTGGTAACAACCAGAACTGTCTGCAGTCTGCTAGAGCACCCAGAACCAGAGTTATACACTATCAGAGACAGTATTTACAACATAAAAAAAGAAAATTTGGTGTTTTATCATATGAAAAACAACATAAATAACACTATTTGTCACAAACAGCAGCTTTTTATGTAACTTCAAAGGGTTTCCTGCAAAATGATATAAAGATATTGCATTTATTCCACTGTATGTGGTTATGGGAGCACTTCAAATGTTTTTTGGCAGAAATTGTACTCCATAAGCGTATTATTCCTCCCATCAGTTGGAGTAAAAGAACTTTTGCATAGATTATGATAGAGAAAAAAATCTTTTTTCCTCTGTAAGCTGGCAATTGCTGGAACCAAACAAAACTGTCTGTAGGGAGCTGAGGCACTCAGGGCCAGAGTTATACACTTTTAAATAAAAACTTTAGAAAAAAAACATCAAAAAGCGCCTATTTATTTTTGTGTTTATTAGAGGACTGACATCACATACAACCATGTTTAGCACTTTCAACAGTGTTTTATGTAATTTCAAAGGGTTTCCTGTAAAATGATACCAAACATTTGTATGTAAACCTCTGCATGTAGGTATGGGAAGCTTTTGAAATTGGGTAGGCCAAATCCAGGCGAAAATCCCCAAAATAGCTTCAGGGTGCTGCCAGCACAATGAGAGCCTACAGTATAAAAACAAGATGCTGCAGCCAATGAGCAGCCGGCGGCGGCGGGCTGCAGCCAATGAGCAGCCGGCGGGGGCTGGCTGCAGGATGACTTAATCTCCTCGCTCATGTTTTATCAGACAACTACTTCTCAAGATTTTGCTTTAGTATAATTTTCGGGGAAATTAAAGCGGGATTCGGGATTAAGATTTAGCTTCAGTATGATTTTCGGGACAATTAGAGCAGGATTCGGGATTCGGGACAGCAGCTTAGATTTCGGGACTGTCCCGAATTTTTCGGGACGTCTGGTCACCCTACTCCTAGAAGATCCATTCTTTACAATTACAGCCATCACAAGCTGCCCAAGTCCCGCCTCTTCATCATTATCCTGCAACATTAAACAGCAATTATGTCTTAAAACCTTTATAAATGTATACAGCAATCCACACATTAAACTTGTATATTAAAATGTTTTAAAGAAAACTGGAAGATATGTGCCATGGAGTTCATCTGAGTTTGTGGCTTATTATGTGTGTTTGAAATGTGCAGTAATATTGAAAACTGATAATAAATTTGTCACAGGGTGACTATTATAGGGCGGAACTAAAAGCAGCGAAGATTGGTTCCGCCTGAAGATGGTTTCCGCCCAGACGAATTTCCCAAACACCCTTACTTCCTGGTCTCCTTGACAACCCAAATTATGGCTCTACGAGCAACAGGTGTGAGAGATTAATGTGGCCAATCGTGATTGGAGGATGTGTGAAGAGGAGACATACAAATAGATCTGCAGAAACGCAAGTGCAGCGTGGTTGACTTTGGGCAGATGCAGTTCTGCCTAGGGCGGTTGGTTTCGGGGCGAGCTCTGTTCCGCCAAGGCCGGACCTAGACACACACTCCTCTTGAAGAGACTGAAGGCGTTGTTGATCTGGGGATCACTTAAAGCGAGCGGTAAGAGTGCGGGCCTGAAGGAGGTAAAAAGGAAGGAGTTGTGACTGTCTGTTAAAAGGAGCATCAGGAAACCAGGAAGAGGTTTGGTTGTGTTCGATTGTGGGCGTGTAAATACGCAGTGAGGCGGCGTGGGGACGAAGAGGCGGCATTGTGGGTGAAGACGAAAGAGACACAAAGTAAGGACAGGTGGATTATCGAGAAAATCAGCGTTTCGCCGGGAGAGTTTCTTGAGAGAGGTACCAAAAGTGTGACATTAGCCAGCCTTGCCTGAAGTTTGCATGTGGTTACACTGCCAGAGAATCATACACTGCCAACCTGGAAGTAAGGAACTGTGTGAAGAGAGGCCAAGATCAAGGTTGTGAGTAACCGTATTGTTGTTGTTAAGTGAACTATTGAAGTGAAAACTAACCGTTGTGTGGAAAGGCTGAGTTTGTGTTGTAGTGGCCCCACTGTGGAAGCACGAAGTGGTGGGCGTGCCAAACGAGGAAGCGGCTGGCAGAGCGAGACCAGGGGGCGGACGAATTATATCCCACTCACCATGACGGGCTCGAACGGCTTTCTCCCGATGCCAAGCCAGACTGAATGTGAGAAGATTGGCCTTTAATATCACGAATGAGTGTGGGCTGCTGTGGGTGAGTGTGCTAAATTGATGTGTGTGCACCAGAGTGCTGCTGTGTAGTGCTGTGTCCTTGCCATTCGTCCTTACTACAGGTCCAGGTGAAGTACCGTGTGAGTAGGCTTGCAGAAGTGCCGAAGCGGTGGTACCATCGTGGATCCCCCTATTATCCCCCCTGGCCTGCATGTATTGTGCTGCTGAGGAAGAACCGTGAGTACGGTGAATAAAGTGTTGTAGTGATACTGTATTGAGCGATAACCAACCCAGAAGTGAAACTCAGAGTCATACTTACCTAACCCGCACTGTTGTGTGTTGGAGGAGCAACTGTTGTCCACTGTGAAGCAGGTACACCTTAGACCCTCCTCGGACAGGGTGGAGAGCGAGTCTACATCCAGCCGCCCATGCTGGTCCTTTGGTCAGGTGATGTACAGTTCCCCTCTTTACTCCTCCACGCTGTGAAAGAAGACAGAAGGTAGTGTGAGTAAATTCTATGTACCTGTTGAAAGCCTGAAAGTGAAGTTAAGAGTTACACTTGTTACGTCCGAGTGTCCCACGTAGTGTGCCCGCCTGTTGGAGATCTGAAAGAGAAGTCAAGAGTTACAATTACCTGTTACATCCGAGAGTCCCACGTCTGAACCTGAAGTAAAACACAATATAATATGTACAATTTATTTAATAATATTCCTCACCTTTTGTTGTGAATAAAGTTCTCCCTCAGCAATGTTTCACGTTGCCTGCAGGAAACTCCAGTACAGGCCTTCATGAACACACAATTTAGATAATAGGTCGCGAAATTAATAATACATTTTCAATTTACATTATGTAGAAAGCTTAAAAATTTTAAAAGATAACTTATACATTGAATATCTTACTCACCTTTTGTGGAATTAAATGAATGTTAAATTTCCCCTCAGTAATGATACTGTACTCCAGTAAGAGGCCTTTGTCAAACAATTCAGTCAGCAATGGATCATGTTTCCGCGGAAAAAATTCAACACAGGGCGTCGCAATTGAGCACACAATTAATTTAAAGCGGGGAATATAGTTTTACATTACCATTTTAATCGAATAATTTGTGGATATAATTAACACAAAACTAAATAAACCGAAAAAGACCGCAGTAAAGTCACGTTTATCCTTAAAACACGAACCGAGCGAGCGGAATTTGTCATAATAGATACATAATGTTACATATCTATGAAAGTTAGTGATAAAAGAACCCACCCATTCAGAGGAGCATTATGATTGGTCAGTTTATCCACAGTTTAAACACTACATTGACGTCACAGCTAGCGGTTATTTTCAGCAAGACTGGCCGAGGTGAGGCACCGTTGTCCGGTATATAAGAGCACTGAACGGCCGCTGATTATCTGGAGCTCCTATCGCCAAAAACTCGAAGGAAATAGACGTTTGAATAGGCGATATCTTTATGAACCTACTGCTGATTCTTGTTTAAAAAACATACATTCTCGACTGAAATGCTTTCAAAACTTTGAATTTTGGCACAATAACAGAAATATTTCCTAAATCCGTCTGCTCAGCGCTCAAGACCTGCATATCAACCCGGAATGGTTTTTAATTTAAAACAGCTGATTCGTATTACGTTGGATTTATTCAGTATTCGCTACATTCGCAGATACACAATAAGAATAGCTAAATCCTTCACAAAAACAATGTTGTTTTTATTCCAGTCATTTTTAAAGAATTTTAACACAAAAAATTACCAAACTACATGAAATTAATTTTATTAAATAAAGTTTACATATTCAATTTCATCAAATCTACAAGCCTGCAGAATGACTTTTTACAGTGTACTGTAACATTACCACATTGTCACCTAAATAACATGTTAAGATTTCTGGCTCAATAATGACAATGTATTTCCACACACATTAATTATAAATTGAGATTTATCTCATATTATCTAGTAAGTGAAAGAGAGTAATGAGTTTATTTATGAATTGTCAGAATTGATATGGAAATGTACTTTGTTGTTAAAGGAATAGTCTACTCATTTTCAATGTTGAACTATGTTGTTGCCTTGACTGGGAGTTGTTGGTGCATCCCTCTGTCGTCTGTGTGCGTGCACGTGGGCGCTGGAGCGTGCTGCGGCGCTTCGATGGCATTTGGCTTGGCCTCATTCATTCAATGGTGCCATTTGGAGATGGAGTTGGAAGTGACCAAACACATCAACGTTTTTCCTATTTAAGACGAGTAGTTATACGAGGTACAAAATAAAACGTAGCGCTTTTCTAAGTGGATTTATAAGAGGAACTATATTTTATGGCGTAATAGCACTTTTGGGAGTACTTCGACTCGGCGCAGTAACACCCTCCCTCTCCCATTATGAGAGGGAGAAGGGGAGCGGACTTTTCAGGCGAGTCGAAGTACTCCCAAAAGTGCTATTACGCCATAAAATATAGTTCCTCTTTTAAATCTGCTTAGAAAAGCGCTACGTTTTATTTCGCACCACCAAACTTGCTCGTATAACTACTCGTCTTAAATAGGAAAAACGTTGATGTGTTTGGTCACTTCTAACTTTATCTTTGAATGGTACCATTGAATGAATGGGGCTAAGCTAAATGCTATCGAAGCGTCGCAGCGCGCGTTGCAGCATACGTGCACGCACACAGATGATAGAGGGATGTATCAACAATTCTTAGTTAAGGTAATAACATATTTTAATATTGAAAATGAGTAGACTATTCCTTTAACATTATTTTTTTATATTATTTTATATTAATATAATATTAATATTAATATAATATTATTTTTTATATTTTTTTTCCATGACTGAAAGAAAACGACTTTTAAAGGTTTTAATACCAAAAAATAACAATTTATTAATATAATATTAATATTAATATAATATTATTTTTTATATTTTTTTCCATGACTGAAAGAAAACGACTTTTAAAGGTTTTAATACCAAAAAATAACAATTTCATTACAAATAAAACCAAAGCAATTTTTTAATATCAATCTTAAACTGGTGGTCTTCTTCCTCAGCTTAGTTTTTTAGTTTACAAATTCTGCCAAAATAGGAAATCCGGATGGCTCCAGCGCAACTGGCTTTAAAGGGGAAGAAAGATGAGACTCTTATTGGTTTATTGCACATATTGCACAAATAGGGCCCACATATACAGGCTTTTGTTCTTATTAAATGGTGATATATTGAAGCTGGTGTAGTTGTGTGTTTGTATATTTTGATAACAGATGCATTTTTCGGCTAGGCCCACCTGCCTTTCTCTGGGCCCACCCACATTGTGAATCCTGGCTACGCTGCTTACTCCTAAACTTACCCGGGTATGTCACATAACCTGCTTTCTGGAATACCCCCAGGGTCTGATATTTCCCAAAAACAACAACCAATATTTAACTTTGTGTTAACAAACAGTAACTGACTGTGAGAGGACTTTAAATACAGCAGTTTAGGGCTTATTATAACATGAATGTAATAAAATTTTATTCTCAAATGCAATTCAATTTAAATGAGTGCTTCACAGTTTACTGAAATCTGGTTATTTGGATTAACATGAATATGTATTTAAATGTTACTCATATTTTGCATCTACAGCAGGGATGGGCAACTTCGGTCCTGGAGGGCCAGTGTCCGGCAGAGTTTAGCTCCAACTTGACAAAAATGTTTTGTAGAATGTTTTGTAGAAATCTCTAAATATAGCTTATCCCAACATTATAAAAGCAAAGGTGTTGAAAATAAGATTACAGACAGTTTATAAAATAATGAGCTGTAAAAACTGTAAAAGAAGTTTAATAAAATGCATCTTTTCCATTAATCTCCATTCAAACATAACAGCCTACTGTATGTTGTCCTTTCAGGATCCAGTCTGTGTATGCATTTATTCAGCTCAATTCTGAAGCGCCCTAAAATGTATAAAAAATCTACACAAGACAAGAGTCAAATAGTGAAGAGCAAATATTTGACACTTTTTGAGTGTTTTTTAAAAAATTTATGGGACATTTGTTACTTGTCTTTTTTTAAAGCAGTGGAAACTGTTTAGCAGTGTGTCTGTGTCTGTTTTCCCCCATGTGAGGAAACTTCCTGATTCTCACCAAAGGCCAGTGTAAGCAGATCTGATCTGTCAGATTGAGACACATGAGACAGAGCGACAGATCTTCATACTTCACAGTCTGCTTCAGGACTCTGTCTTTACTCTCTTCTGGAAACTTTAGAGAAATGTTGATCATCTTTGGACTGATGTTGGTGCTGCTACAGACTGGCTCATGTAAGTTCAATTTTTAAGGTTTCATTTCTTAAGCAGTTGTGTGGCTTGACAGACAAACTGCAGTAATTTAATAAATACACTATATGTCTGATTTTGAGGCAAGAGATGGCAAACTTTGGAAGAAACCCCTAAAAGGTTCATCTGAAACTAAAATACATACGATAGAGAGATAAAATGTATTTATTCATTTTAGATATGTTTACAACGTCTCTGAAAACTGTAGTAACTTTTAAAAAGAATCTGGAGAATTTGGTTCTGAGCATCTATAGATTTCAAATCTTTCATCGAGAAGTTTGTTTGTATTTTAATTTGCTGAGAAAATTCAACAGCTCAAACAGATGCTTGGAACGTTTTTAGTTACAGAGGTGATGCTCATGAAAGTACTTTATGATATTTACTTATATACTGACTGACTGAAGGGAAATGTTGTATTAATGCTTGTATTGTTGCTGCATTTGACACTGGGTAGGGCTGAGACTCTGAGGACTGAGATTGATGCTCCACTGATCAAATATAATGTTTACCTTATACATTTCTTTATGTTCCAAAGTTTTAATTATGTGAGTTCATTTGTAATATGTTGCTTTGCTGGTTTTAAATGATGATGAGAGTAATATTTATACCTGCTGAAAACATACAGACTCTGTCTTTTATAATAAAAACATGTTGAAATGTTTCTGTTGTTAGATTTGATTTTGTGTATGTGTATGTTTTGTTCTGCAGGTGTGGATCAGAACTGCACTTTTAATCTGTCAGAAACCTGTTATGCAGCTCTGGGAGACAAACTCTCTCTACGGATGTTTCAGGATATTCATATATCTAAACTGGAATTAAAGAAAGAAGAGAGTTTGATTTTTAAAATACAGAGTAACGTAATCAACAGATCTGACATTATCGGCAGTAATGACACTGTGATTTTAAACAGTGTGATCATAGCAGATTCAGGGAGATACACATTAAAGCTTACTGACTCAGGGGGCAAAGTAACATCTACAGGACTTCAAGTGAATGTTGAAGGTAAAGTAACTTTCTATCAGAATAAATATCACACTTTCTTTTGACATCTCTTTCTTCTTCAAATAAACTTGTGTCTGTGATGGTTAGGGTTGGGGAATGGGGTAGGTTAGGGGAATAGAATATACAGTTTGTACGGTATAAAATGCATTACGTCTATGGAATGCCCCCACAAAACATGGAAACCAGAATGTGTGTGTGTGTGTGTGTGTGTGTGTGTGTGTGTGTGTGTGTGTGTGTGTGTGTGTGTGTGTGTGTGTGTGTGTGTGTGTGTGTGTGTGTGTGTGTGTGTGTGTATGAACAGAATGATGTTTCTTGAAAATATGAAGTAGGAGAAGGGTTTCTGTGATGGTTGGGGTTAGGGAATGCACTCTAAAAAATGATGTGTTGGATTTACTTAAAATATATATGCACCATTTTTGCATCACACTTTTTAAGTATTCCCAACTTTGATAGTTTTACTTAAAATTAACAAGAAAACCTGTGTTTTATTTACTTGAATTTTTAAGTAAAGAATGATGATGAACTCAAATATTTAAGTTCATATAACACATAATTTCTTGTTTATTTTAAGTAAAATTATTCCAAGTTGGGATTACTTAAAAAGTGTGCTGCAAAAGTGGTGCATGTATATTTGGAGTAAATCCAACACATATTTTAGAGTGAAATTGGAGCAATTTAGTATATCCAATTCAGCTAATCTGCATGTTTTGGACTGTGGGAGTGTACACAGAAAGGTCTCCTGAACAAAGTCTTTGTCTGACTTAGCTCTTGCTTGAATCAGAGACCTTTTTGCTGTGAGGAAACAATGATGCGCGCTAACCCACTGTGTTGCCCTCTACACTGAGCACACACTTCTCAATCATGTTAACAATGAACAAACAATTTTTTCAAAATAACTCTAAATACAACATATAACTAACATTAACAACATATCAACATAAATAAACCCAGCAAACATTAAAACAGTCATCTTTTTTGGTAAATATTAACCAAAGAAGTGAACGTGTCGCAATGCATGCTGGGAACTATTCAGACCATTGTTTTTTTTTTAAATTGCTTGTTCAGATTACTCAATTTGGCAAGTTGGGTAAACAAATTGGACAAAAACTTAAAACTCCAGTCAACAAATGATATTTGTTAGCAGGATGATTATGCTTATTTCATTCACTGAACACAAATTAATGAACTGATGCCCTTCAACAAGAAAAACTTTGTTTTTTGTTAAAAGAACATTCTGAAGTTGGATTTTTTACAGGGCATGTGCTTCACAAAATGGTTACGACAGATGTCATAATTTTTGGCTGGAAAGGCATCATGGGAAATCACGTGGCTCTATAGTTACTTAAAATGTTATGCTCGATTTACTTAATTTTGATGCAATTGTTATAGTCGTTAGCATTACTTATGTTTTTTCATTTTATTTTTGGATACATTTAAGTTCACCTGGTAACTTAAATTTTTGTGTTACACATACTAAATATGTTAAGTAGAGGTTGAAAAGTTATAAATACTAAGTTTTTTGTGTTTAATCCAATTACTTTCATAAGTTATGGTTGTTCAGCCAACGAATCGTTTTTTTAGAGTGAATGGGTAAGGGGAATAGAATATACAGTTTGTATGGTATAAAATGCATTACGTCTATGGAATGACCCCATAAAACATGTAAACCAGAATGTGTGTGTGTGTGTGTGCGTGCGTGCGTAAGTGCGTGCGTGTGTGTGAGCAGAGAATGTGATTGGACGAGCCTGCGAGTTTGAAAAAGTAACACATGGTCCAAAAAGTGTTTGGAGGACAGTTTTTGTGTAAATAAACTTTTATGTAAATTTTCACTTTTTCCAACTTATGATTGCATTTCTAGCAAGCAATTAGTATTTCTAAATATTCGATAAATTCCCAAAGGTGCTCTTTGTTTATATTTTGAACAGAATTCTGTTACATTGCCTATGAAGGCTGTCTAAATGTGTTCTATGCAAAATATACAAAGAATATATAATATAATATAAATCATACATGACGTGTGTAATTCTGACTCAAGTAGAGTTTAGCATTTTATGCCAATCACCTGAGACTCAAACTTAAGCATAAGTGATGATATTTCCTTCATTCTGATGATGTTATTCTGTAATCTTGTTTAAGTTTTCATACAGAACTATATCTTCTTGCTTTATTTCTCCTGAAAACAGATGATTATAACAGATTATAAACATTATCATCACACTCTTAAACATTAGTGATTCAGATTCATCATAAGTGTTTGTCACCTGGTGTTTGTGTGCTGGTGCGCTTTCTGATGTAGATCAGAACAGAAGCAGAAAAAATATAAACTGTAAGGTCCACACTATCACAAACATAGAGACTGGACCTACAGTACAACACAAACACATCAAACAATATCTGTCAGTCAATCATTTCAGTAGATAATTGACTCATCTGATTATTAATTATTGCATAAAACCCTCAAAATAAAAACAAAATCTTACCATCTCATCCTAAAGACAGTCCTTTAGATTAATAATTATTTTCCCTCACATTTACAACCATTTTTAATTTTTTAAGTATGTGCAGTGTACACTGTGTAGTAAACAGTAAGCAGTACACTATTGTGTTATGAACATATATAAATAAAGCCTAAATAATTAAGTGAAGTTAGTGCAAAAATTAAGCAAAGATGTTTTTGTCAAAATACTTTCAGAAATTATACTCAAATTGTAATAATGTAATAACTCCAATTTTGTATGATACACTGATGGATGTCTAATTTTGTTATTATTTCCTTTATTAACTGTAAATAACAAACATGTACCCTCTCCTGAGTCTGATGTCTGTCTGTAATTGGCCAGTGAAGAGATCAGATGTGAGGTCACGGATGCAGTAGTTGTTCCTGTAATCAGACACAAGAAACATCTCTCTGAACCCCACAAAACATTGACACAAGTCATGAACTGACTGATAAACCTCATCACTGTTAACAAATAAACCTTCAGATTAGTGGATTAATTCATCTGTCACTCTTGTTGTAGTTGTTGTAGTAAATCAATAAACATTCATAGTTTAAAGCTCACCGGGACAATGGTTTACAGTGATGCTCTTCTCTCCATGACTGATGTGGTTCTTCACGCTGCAGGTGAGGTTTCCAGAAGTTTCCCCATCCAGATTAATGGTGGTCTTATTTTCTTGTGTTAGTGGTTGTCCATTCAGAGTCCAGTTGAAGAAGAGTGAATCCCCCTCAGAGGAGCAGGATACCACCCACTCCTCATTGATGCATTCGACTGACACTTTCACTGAGCCAATAGGAGCTGGAGGGAGTCACATGATAAATACAACACATACAGGGTTCAGAATTGCATACTACTCATACTATTTCTGCAGTGTGTATGTATAGCACGCTCATATCTGTTTGCATGTACAGTAATACTAAATAAACAGGTGCAGTCTACATCAAGAGCATGATTAATGGTTCTTCTAACTACAGCATCTTGTTGTAAAGTTTTCTAAAAAGCATATAATGACAGTCATTTGTTATTTTAACTTACGAAAGGAAACGAAAGGAGCTTTTAAGGGAAATACACCTGTAAAATAACTGCAACTGGATGATAAGTGGATACCATTTGCTGAATTAAACATCTCATGTACACTCTAAAAAAAAAGGTTCCTTGAGGTTCTATATAGAACCGTTGGGTTCTATACTTGGCCAATAGAACCTTTTACCAAAAAAAGGGTTCCATATAGAACCCTTGGAAGGCAAAGAACCATTTTTATTAAAATGGTTCTATAATTCACGTTTTCTGACTGAAGTGTAAACTAAAGATTACACAATAATTGCAGACCTACACAACTCATTTACAAACCTACACAACTCATTCACAAACCTTTTTGTGTCAATAGGCTGTGGTCAAAAAAAAAAAGAGAGTCAACAAATAGGCTATTAATATTTAGTGTATGATTTATTTCCTGTGAGCTTTTTTATGCAAGTTTGTACATTAGCATGAAACTTACAGTGCAGTTTGCGTTTCTGGTGAATTATCAGGTGTTTTCTTTATTTTGTACATTCTATATTGTCAATGTTTGTTTAATTTAACCTGAAGGGGCATTAAAAACAAATAATCGCAAAAGTGCCCTCTGGGGCGTATATTTGCGTTGCACCAGAAGATGAGCCTCGTGACGTGACAGTTTTTTTTCAAACTGAGGTGAGGAGTTCGGACTCGGGACCGGTGTTGTGTCGAAGTCTGTTCCCCCTATGTTCCCCCTATTTTTCCCTTCAGTGTAGTGTTTTTATGGCGTTTTTATCACGTTATAGGTTTTATTATTTATATATTTAAAGTTTTAATGGCTACTGAGATGTATATGTGTGGGTTGGTGTGTGCATTTCTGTAATGTATCTGTATTGTTCTTAATGGTAAGTCAATTATTTTTACAGTATGAATCATATTATATGTATAATATTTATTTAATTATGTATGCAAACATTACATTTTTAAAACAACCAGTAAAGGAAAAAAAAAGAAAAAGACAGGCTATATTTTAAAAGAAATACCTTAATAGAAAACTGTCAAATGCATGAAATATTTAATAAATTCTATTATAAAATACATGATATTATGCCTTTTTAGTATAACCAATTCAAATCTTTAATCTTTCTAAATGTAACGTGACGAAAACGCCATAAAAGCACCACACTAAAGGGAAACATAGGGGGAACTGAGTTCGACACAACACCGGCATTTCTGCTTGTTTGTACCCTGTCCATGAGGTAAGTACGTTAAACTTTACATTTTTGAAACAATATTACTGAAACATTTAGTATAATTAGTTAATATTTATTTTGTAAGAGTAGGCGTTGTGCTAAATAATGATCCTAGAAGCTACATTTATAATATTTACCTCAGTTAAAAAATACTGCTGGTAACGTTGAAGCACTGGCGGGCTTCGTCAACCGTCAGTTATAAAAGCTCTGTTAAATACATTTTGTTCCGGGTTTTAATGAATTACGTTACAGTCCTGCTTTATTTCTTTGTCATTTTTACTTAAATTGCCAATCACAATAAGACAGCTGTGTTGTAAGGAGACGAAATTCGAGACAGCAATTTCAGTGAAGCGCGTGGTCAAAGGAACCAGGTGAAAGACGGTGGAAGGGAAATTATACAGTATGTAAATGTTTGTCGCAGTTTTACACATATTCCGTGAGTATTTTTCGCTTGTTCACGAGTGTTTTATCAGGGTTGGAGCTAAACTCGGAAGGAAAGTGGAAACTGCTGGCCACAGTTGAGAACATTCCGCCGGTCTGTATTAATGCACGATTGCAGTGCAGCGTTCGTATCCGCAACAAGTCTAGATGGCATGTTTTCTGTGATGCACACAAATAATTAATGTGATGGTAGCTGTTAAGACACTAACATTTAACATTCAAATGTTTTAAAAACCAAACGTGTTCAGGTTTTTATGTGTATTTGGTTTGTGAAGTGTAATTTATATGCTTTTTTCCTCTCCCTCACAGATAACCATGGTTAATAAATGGTCAGACACGTCACTGGCTTTTAAATATAAACCCCATTGATGCAAAAAGGTAAGGTGCTTAAAAGACCTCGTAAACCTGACTGTCACTAATGTTCATCAAAGAGCAAAATAAAAGAAATCTGTGTTTTGTAGCTTTAATGATAATTCTTACTGTATGTATTTCATTTAGAATTTAGCATTAAAGACTGTAAAGTGTTTGAGGACTTAATTTAAATTCTGTATATTTCACACTAATTTTTTTATTGAACATTGTGTTTTGAAAAATACATCAATTGCAACCTCAAGTTAATGTAGACTTTAAGGAACTTGTTTGTCTGAAAGTGGATATATAAAGATTTTGTGTTTTAAGATGCTGCATGGAATGACAATGAGGTTTGGAACAGACTTGGTGAAGAACATGGAAACATCTCTAAATAAAATGGCGCCAAACATCATCAGGAGTGCAAAAGAAGGAAGTAAAAAACATCTCTACGCCAATCTCACTGGAGAGGAAACCACAGAAGGTGCTTGTTCTTTGTCCAGTGTAAAGTAGCCTTATTTGCCTTGTCAATGTAAAGGTTCTAGCACCTATAAATTGTATAAGTGAAAATATGAAAATAATGTTAGTATAAACTTTTTCCTTGCTATTGAAGAGTAAACTTGTTAATTAAGAGACGCTGGCTGAGAAAGAGTTAAAGTTTACCCACAAATTAAAATTATCGTCACTTTCTTCAGCAGAACACAACAGAAGATATTTTGAAAAAGTATGGTAATCGAACAACAATGGTGCCCATTGACCTGCATTGGTTTTGTGTCCATTAAATTGAGTTGTTCGGTTACAGACATTCTTCAAAATCTTTTTTTGTGTTAGTGTTCTGCTGAAGAAAGAAAGCTGTGAACGTTTGAAATAACGAGTGAGTGAATGAGTTTTCTTTTTTGAGTAAAACGTCCCTGTAATTGATATCTGTACCTAATGTACAATAATTTGTATCTTTGTAGGTCTGGTGAGGAATGCTGCACTTCTGTTATTGCAAGCATTATTTCAAGAAAATCCCAGCTTCCTTTACTGTGTAAATAGTGTAAGTCTTCTGTAATTTAGTTAGCATTTGAGGCACTTTATTTAAAGTAGCATTCAATGCAAATATAAAAATATTACTCTGTTTTCCCTTAAATAGCATACAGCTCCACATCAATTATTATGAGTCTTGTTGGTTCGTGAGTGTCGCTTGCCTAGTTGTCATACTTTATTTGTGTTATTATGGGATAATTTTAAGTCTATTTGATGGCTTCTGTTAATTGGTAAAAAGCACTTAAAAGGTGAAATGTTTGTTTTACAGGAACCCAAAGGTCCCACACCAACCATAGTGTTCAACGGCTCTCCTGATCTTCTCAAATCTGAAAGTATCAACTGTATAATGGACAATGTGAACTTAATATGTGGAAGACATTGACATCACAGGCTGTGGAATGACTGTGTCACAGGTCGGAGAAGCGGACCGCCCCTGTCGCGGATCACGCTCCTCCTAGTTCCACCTTGAGGAGGTCCCAAAGCACCCCAATGACCAGACAAACCAGAGATAAGTAAAATATAAAAATAGAAACTTTATTTAAATTATCTAAAACTAAAGTGGGGAATGGGAAAGGGAATCTAAAAATCTCGCTTCTCGCCCTCAGGGGGAGTATTAAGGGGCCAGGGACGTAGGATTTCCACGTGACTCCACCTCGAACACCGCTACAGAGCGTATCTGGCTGGGTTGGGCACACACCGTCGCGGCGGCCCCTGATGGCATCCACAAAGGTCCAAGACCCTCCTAAGGTGAGTACGGACGACAAGGACACAGCACACATCTTCAAGAAAGCTTTGTGTATTTCCGTTTCAAGAGGTTCTGACTTGACTGTTGAACAGTGTTTCTTCTCCCTCCACAGCTCCCAGCCGTAGCAGAACTACGTATTTCAGCACCCGAACGACTAACAACCCAGCCGGCATCTGCAGCGTATATCCAACGCGATCAAACTTCACTCTGACAATTAACTTCCTATACACAACCACGCCGTCCTTTCGCCCGGACCAGCCCCGCACTCTTTCCGCCCGCTACCTAGCGGTCGCCGGATCAGCAGAGCCTGCGGACTCTTCGGAGGCTGGTCTTCGTTGTGCTGCCCAAGGCGGAAGTTTACTTCCAGTAACTTCTACCTTCTCTCTTTATATCCCCAACCATCGCTCGCCACGTCACTCACACAGCTGTGCCTTGTTTCAGCGAGTGCAGGGATTCCCGGGGAACCCGGAAGTGCCGGTGTCTGTACAAACTGGTCCGGGCGGAACCTCTTCACTCTCCTTTTGGTTCCGCCCCGCATAGTCACTCTGTGACAACTGTTTGCGTTTTTTTTTCTCCTCAATGTTCAATACCCTTTTGCCATAAAGCACACAGTGACTTTAATTTATAAAATATATGCTTAAGTTTTAATACCTGTACAAAACAAATGTACAATCAACTTGTGTAAATTGTCATTCTATTTAATAGATTGTTCATGAATTGTCTTTAAATGCATTGTGATTTCGGTAACACTTTACAATAAGGTTCATTAGTTAACATTAGTTAATGTATTAACTAACTTGAACAAACCATGAGCAATACATTTGTTACAGTATTTATTCATCTTTGTTAATGTTAGTTAATTCAAATTTAAGCTTTAATTGCTTGTTCATGTTAGTTCAGAGTGCATTAACTAATGTTAACAAGATTTTAATAAAGTATAAGTAATTGTTGAAATTAACATTAACAAAGATTAATAAAGGCTGTATAAGTGCAGTTCATTATTAGTTCATGTTGACTAGTGTAGCTAACTAATGTTAACTTGTGAACCTTATTGTAAAGTGTTACCGTGATTTCTTTTCATCATTTCAGACACATGTAATTTACTAAAAATTAGTACTGCATATACTGTACAGTATCTATGCGTAAGGGAAATAACTTGAACAAGTTTTCTTGGAGTGTTTAATACAGAGATGCAATTTATTTATTTATGTATAAACGTATGTATGTTTATTAAAAAGTGAAAATGCTTAATGGAAATAATTAAATAACTAAATGGTTGAATGTAATGAGACATTTTAAATGTAAACTAAAGTTTTGCTGTCTAATACAGAATAAAGAGATGTGATTTTAAGTAATTTTTATAGATTTATATTTCTGTATAATAAAATTAATAAATAATAAACTTTTATAATTTTCTGGATTGGTTATAATTTCTTATCAATAATAAATTACTCATAATAATAAAGAACCTTTAATGGTTCTAAATAGAACCATCTAACTTTGATTCAAAGAACCATTTGGGGTTCTTTTTAATGAACCCATTAAAGTGGTTCTTTATTGAACCATTTGGGGGTTCCATATATGAAGCGGGTGATAGAACCATTTCTGGTTTGATATAGAACCATTTTTTTTAAGAGTGTAATGTGACATCAATGTAACAATGTGTAATAAAAATATTTCTGCATAATACACACTGGTTTAGATACTAATTTGATTCATAGACAGTATATGCAGTGTACACTGTGTAGAAAAGATCTCTAGAGAAAGTGTGATAATATTTATTCTGATAGAGAGTTACTTTACCTTCAACATTCACTTGAAGTCCTGAAGTAGGTATTTGTTTGCCCAGTAAGTCATAAAGATGTAATGTGTATCTCCCTGAATCTGCTCTGGTCACATTGTTTATAATCACAATGCCATCACTGATGATAAAGTCAGGTCTGTTACTATAAAGACCACATTTAACCATTTTGTCCTTTACTATTTTACAAATTCTATTGTTTTCTTTCATTAATTCCAGTAAAGATATCTGAATATCCTGAATCATTTGCAGAGAGAGTTTGCCTTTCAGAGCTGCATAATGTGGAATTTGATGTTGTTCAAATGTATTCTACTAATCATATTATTATAATTCAGCTTATGTGTGCCTTTACAAAATTGATTCCTGTGCTGAAAATATGAGAGTTGTCTGTGTGTGTGTGTAAAGGCTGCAAGGTCGTGGTTTCGGTTGAACGTAGGACCGACCTTGCAGCTGCTGGTGATAGCCAAAATAAGAACAACGCTGGAAGGAGAAAACACACAGACAAAAGAAATACATGCTTTTGATACCAATTCACTAATAATCATTCATTTCCAGATTATTACATATAGAAGTGTTTGGATTTATAAAATTAAATGTTGTCATGAATATTAATGTATTAAAATATATAAATGATTATGTCTTTGTGCCCATGAATAATGTAGAAGATTGCCCTGTAATAAGACATCGCCATATAAGGATGAAATGCTCTAGGGCACAAGGTGTTCTGTATGTTTGTGTGTTATATACCCCCACAGGCCGAAGCAGGGTGTAGTAATGGAGTCAGATAATGAGATGAGAACCGCCTGTTATGGGGAGGAGAGATTTGAAGAAAGAACGACGTCACATATCAGATAAATATTCATATATTTCCGTAAGCTGGGGTTGGTTGCTTGCCACATGGGGCCTTGAAACAACCCAGCGCTGTAAAACTTTTTCATATCTGATCAATAAATAACTTAATTTTAATACCGTGTCTTTCCTCTAATTATGAACATGCAATGGACCCATAAAGTCCAACAATTGGTGACCCCGACGTTCTTTGGAGGGAAAGGAGAGAGTGAGAGGAAGGACGGTTTCACATTGAAGAAACCAGAGTAAGGGAGGGCTCCATTTCAACACAAAAAGAGCGCTCTACTAAAATAAGGTAAGCAGAAACCTGTTTTATCAAATTCTGCTATTGGATATAAACCAAATTGATTGTGTTGACGTGGAGATCCAAACTGAACTTAAATAATTGAATAAAAGATCAGAGTGAAAAACTTTAAATTTTTTAAATCAGTGGGAGAATATTTTGGGGTTTTTATAAGAGAATGATAATGGTAAAATTGGGTTGGAGTCCCTTACTGTATTAGACAGTATAAAGTACCAACCAGGTTGAATGGTCCTTTGGGTGAAAGGTCCCATAAAGGTAAATTTGGGTTGGAGTCCCTTACTGTACTAGACAGTATAAAGTACCAACCAGGTTGAATGGTCCTTTGGGTGAAAGGTCCCATAAAGGTAAATTTGGGTTGGAGTCCCTTACTGTACTAGACAGTATAAAGTACCAACCAGGTTGAATGGTCCTTTGGGTGAAAGGTCCCATAAAGGTAAATTTGGGTTGGAGTCCCGTAGTATTTTAGATACTACTAAGTACCAGTTGAATTGTGTGAACCGGTTTTTAAAACTTTTATTGGTGTAATATATCTTAGGCTTGTGAATATTCTTTACGTAATTGTGTTGATTATAACATTGTTGGTTTTATTGATCTGTGAATATTTTACAAAATGGCAGAGTTTCAAAAGAAATGTGATGAGTAC
This sequence comes from Misgurnus anguillicaudatus, assembly GCF_027580225.2. NCBI lineage: Eukaryota > Metazoa > Chordata > Actinopteri > Cypriniformes > Cobitidae > Misgurnus > Misgurnus anguillicaudatus. Next base: position 27,059,114 of record NC_073352.2, on the reverse strand, counting down.
GATTGTCCACCAGTGTACATACAATGGCAAAAAATGGTAAAACTGCTGATGGCCCAAACTGATCCGAAAGATGTTAAAAAAAGACAGAAGGAAATTGAATTGGGGTGGAAAATATTAAGAGAAGAGAACTGTTGGGAGGCTGAGGAGAGAAAGAAGGTTCCTCTTGCACCTATTGTTTTTGCTATGGAACACAGAGTAGTACATAAAATTGAGACTGTACAGAAAGAAGGGAAAAAATGGTTTGGTAAAGGAAAAAGTGTGACAGGCCTAGAGAAAGAGTTACGATTGTGGACTAAGTTGGCTGTGGTAGCTGCCGCTATGCAGGCTATAAAATCAAAGAAAAAAGGGGAAGTTGACAGTGGTGCAGCTGCAAAGCAAGAGGAAGCTGAAACCGGAAACAGTCAGCCAGATTCAGGTGTGACGCATACGGCTCCTCCTTCAGCCCCACCCCTAGTGAAATCGATCTACCCCTCTTTGCACACACCTCTTCTGTATGAGGCAGCCAAGGCCCCGATGCAACAGCCTGTGTTTCAAATTAATAGCGGTCAGGTAGATGTAGAGGACAGTGATGAACTAAAAGAAATAAAACATGAGCTGTACAAATTAAGACAAACTGTCATTAAACAGGGAGAGTTTATGTCTTCTCCCAGGAGGTCTAGGGTTGTTGAAAAACCCATTGATTTCTTGCAGCCATATACACCAAAGACACCAGTGATACACCCACCCAGTGGTAGTGGTGTACATGTTACACATGGAGCATGTGGGGGCTTTGAGGGTGATCCTATAGTTAGTCCCAACATAGACAATGAGGAAGAGGAAGGCGTTGATGACCGCTCTGAAGCCAGTGAACAGAAGGAACGCGGTGCACACTCCAAAGCACCAAGTGGTCGTAGTAATGGTTCAGAACCATCGGTACCCTAAAGAGATAGCAAAGAACAAAGAAGGGTGACAGGTATGCAGAGGGAATTGAAACAGTTAAGAAGTATGGTATTAGAGCAGGATCGTGAAAAGCATCACCTAATACATTCAAAGGAACCCTTAAAGGTTACCATGCAAGGTGAGATGTTTCTTGAAAGGTCAGGCACCAGGTCTGGTATAAACTACCACCCAACCAGTGAACACCCACCACAGACTAAAGTGAATGCAGAGAGATCAGACATAGACAATGAACGAGAACATCAATTTAATCAGTGGATAACATCCCACCAAATAGCAAACAAGCCACCACAAGTACAGCCGAACGTAGTCCCCACACCCACCGCACAGCTTTTTGGAGATAGGGAACAAAAGGAGGTAGATGGTACACAATATCCCATAGTGTTGCACAAAGGAACTAAAAAATATCAACCATGGACACATAGTGATCTCACTGCTATAATGAGTAAACTCCCACCCATCACTAGTGGAGGGGGCAGATGGTTAAATAAACTAACCACTTTATGTCATGGCACAGTACTGGCTCTGGGTGACATCAGGTGTCTGTTGGGTCAAATTTTAACCAATGCACAAGTAAAAGATTTTGAACAAAACGCTGACATAACAACATATGACAATGACACGGCATACACCACAGTGAGTACCGCAATAGGTAAAGCCTTGAGGGCGCAGTTTCCTACTCCACCAACAGTATATCAAAACATTAAGTTTAAAATCAAACCAGATGAGACAGGGGCAGCTTACTACTTTAGGTGTGCTGCAGAATGGGAACAGCTGGTTGAGGAAAACAGTATAAACAATCCAGTTACCCGTGATGTTTTTAGATCAGCAGTAATGGCAGGTGCCCCACCGGGTGTAAAACAAATCATGGAAAATAATCCAGATATCCCCATAGCCAACGATAACACATGGGAAAGACACCTAGTATACCATACAGACAGGGCCATAGACAAAACAAATAAAGACCTTGCAGAAGTAGATAAGCTTAAGAATGAGCTGTTAAAGCTACAGCTAGAACAGGCCAAGCAAGCTAACACAAAAAAGAAACAAATGCCACAGCAGGCCCAACCAATCACCACCACAGCTACACCGCATGCCCCACAGCCTAATCAATATCCCAATCCATACCCTTATGGCCCACAAGACCCGTATACAGGACCACCATATATGGGAAACCCATGGGGAGGTTATCAGCAAAACAGAGGAGGCCCTAGGGGAAGGGGTGGACCCAATAGGGGTGGTTATGGTGCTTTTGGTAGGAATGCATGTTATGTGTGTGGACAGGAAGGACACTGGGGACGAAATTGTCCTAACATTTGGTCACAGCCTCAAAATTCAGGTGCTAGCCCACTTAACGGACCACCTGCGGGGGGATGGGGTCCCCGAGGAGGTGGGGCCGGGCGTGGAGCCGGTGACTATGGCAGGGGGTCACCGACACAGCACAACCTACCACAACCAAATTTAATGGCGCCTATGCACCCAACATGGGCCCAATGGGGTGGTGCGGATGAATGAAGGGGTACACAGGAACCCACCATGAGAGGAATGGGAAAATGAGCCTAAATAGTCCACCGTAAAAAAATAAAAAAAAAAAAAAAAAAAAAAAAATTTTAACAACGGTGGGGATAATGGGTTTATGGTAAAATTTAAAAGTGACTATTAACAAATCAACTACCCAATAAGGTAGCAAACCAGTCTAGTTCGCACGCATTTCTGTATTCCTCCAACACACTAGTTAATAATAGATAGGGACCTGGAAATTACTAGCAGCCATATCACCAGCAGCCATATCACCCTGTAGCCCAAGACAGCTTGCCCACTGAAGCTAAGCAGGGCTGAGCCTGGTCAGTACTTGGATGGGAGACCACCTGGGAAAACCAGGTTGCTGCTGGTAGTGGTGTTAGTGAGACCAGCAGGGGGTGCTCACCCTGTGGTCTGTGTGGGTCCTAACACCCCAGTATAGTGATGGGGACACTATACTGTCAAAAAAGCACCGTCCTTCGTATGAGACGTTAAACCGAGGTCCTGACTCTCTGTGGTCATTAAAAATCCCAGGATGTCCTTCGAAAAGAGTAGGGGTGTGCCCCGGCATCCTGGCCAAACTTGCCCATTGGCCTACTAATCATCCCTCATACTAATTGGCTATATCACTCGGTCTCCTCTCCACTAATAAGCTGGTGTGTGGTGAGCGGTCTGGCGCAATATGGCTGCCGTCGCATCATCCAGGTGGATGCTGCACATTGGTAGTGGTTGAGGAGATTCCTCCGTTCATATGTAAAGCGCTTTGAGTACTGAGAAAAAGCGCTATATAAATGTAAGGAATTATTATTATTATTATTATTACTATGACCTGTCAATGTTGTAATGTGCCCCCGGACGGACGGGGAACAAATGAATGGCTAATTAAACCATGGAGAGACAGAGCCTTATGTCTGGCCCAGGACCAGAGACTGTGAAAGACATGCTGTCATTTTTGGGCCTTATAAACTTCAGCAAACAATAGATAACAAGGTATTCACCAATATACAAAACGGTGTCATAGAGAAAGTCTACCAAAATCCTGGCCAGTCAAACCTAAAATTATGTCTATGAGGGTGTAAACATGACTGATCTAATCACTGAGGGTGAGCCATATGACTGCATACCATTGACTGAAAAAGCAAACAAATTGAGAGATGGTTTGTTCGCGGTACCACTGACAACTCCCCCACCGGTACTCACGCTATTTATGGATGGCTTTGTTTTAGAGCATCAGATGGTACGCTAAAGGCAGGGTTTGATGTGGTTGACCAGGTTGAGGGTGATTTTGTGACTAGAGTGAGTGGTAAATTGGAGGGTAAGCAGTCAGCACAGACAGCTGAAATGATAGCTGTTATCAAAGCCTTGCACTACACTGGTGAAGAGAGGGTGATTTTTTATAGTGACTATGCATATGTGATTGGTACAGTATATATGGAACTGCCATATGGCAGATAGGTGGGTTAGAAACCAGGAAAGGCCGGCCTATAATAAATAAATGCTAGCGAAGCCTGACATATAATACAGGCTGTGAAGGTACCTAATGAAGTGGTTGTTGTCAACTGCCTAATAAACCACTTATATCCCCAACCATGGTTTCCCAAGACAAAGTTAGATCTGACAAAATTGACAAACACGTACTGGAATTGACATATAGTTTCGGGGCTGCTTATCACCCCAATGACAGAGCAAAGCTGAAATAATGAACCTGACTTTGACATTAAAACTTGACTTGACAACATCTGTGCACAGACAAAAATAACATGACTTGAGGTATTACCTATTGCATTAATGTCTATTCGCTCTTCTGTTAACAGGATTTCTGATTTCACATCCTTTGAATTGCTTACAGATCGACAGTTTCCAGGCCCACGGAACGCCTTGGTGCAGGATATAATCCTGCCACTAACTGATGCTGTTTATATTTACAAACTAACTGCTGTGATTAAACATTTTTCCTGCCAGGCTAAACGACACCGGGACAACGACCAAGCTGTTACAAATGATGATTGAGTGAAAGTGAAGGTGTTCAGACGGTGCTGGGCCGAACCGAGACGGTCCAGGCCACCGAGAGTAAAAGCAAAAACCTAACATGGTGTCGAGCTACAGGTCAAAGGCGACACCTGGTTCCATCTCTCTTCTTGTGTTAAATGTGATTTTCCCAGCAGGTCTCTCACAGAAATCGGTGTGGACCTGAGGACTCAGGTCCAAGAGAGGGAGAGTGTTGAAAGTGAAAGTGAATCACAGGAAGTGAAACATCAGGGGTAACACTCACACAACACCAACAATAAAGTCAACAAACACTCTGTAAAATTGTGCATAAAAAAGGTGACATTTTTTCCAGCCCTGCAACAGAACCACAAAAGGTTGTAAGACAGAACAAACACACAGGTGAATGTGCAGTTACCCATGAGGACGACGGCAGATTGATTTTTCATTTAACAAAACAAAATTATACTGATTTACCAACATATGAGAACTTTACCCACAGCCTCAGATGTATGAGAGAGTGGTGAGAAAGAAAACATAACAAGTGTATCCACTCCCCGGCTGGGGTGTGGCCTGGATAAAGTGGATTTCCACAAAGTCAAAGTGCTGGAAATCCTGACAGAAGTGTTCAGGGACCTGAACATCACAATTACGGTTTATTCATTCTAATCTGGGTAGCTATATACCATATTGACCTTCGAATTTCGAATTTCTTAAGTTTCTTATATAATCTTACATTTCAATGTTTCCTTTTGAATTTAATTTCTAAGTTTCTTATAAAATTTTACAGTATTAATTTTACATTTTAATTTTCTTTTTCCTTTTTGAACTTATGATTGTTATTTGAGTATTAGCCAATAGGCATAAGTGTATTTTTTCCACAGAGATGAAGCTATATGGTGATTGCAAGGTTCTGTGGGCCCTAGGGGTTATAGCTGCAATTATAATCACCATAATATTTAGCATAAACAATGGAAATAATCTGAAAATTGACAAGAGGTCCAAAACAACACCACAAGATCAGTGCTTAAAGAGATATGGGGGAATCGAATTAAATTACACAAAAAATTCAACGACGTTATGAACCTTTGATTTATGCAGTGTGATAGACTGTGGAGGGCAATAGTAACCTCTATAGTAGTGTCCATTGGAGTATTTGTGGCCATACTGGTCACTTGTGGATGTTGTTGTGTCCCTTGCCTCAGGTCTCTGTGTAACAGATTGATAATATCTGCAATAGAAAAGAAAGATGATGCACCCCCGCCATATAGTATGCCCTATTAGGCCTACAGAACCTGGATGAGGAGGACGAAGAGAATGTGTGACCTCTTTCAGAGGTCAAGAGAGGGAATTGTGGAATTTGATGTTGTTCAAATGTATTCTACTAATCATATTATTATAATTCAGCTTATGTGTGCCTTTACAAAATTGATTCCTGTGCTGAAAATATGAGAGTTGTCTGTGTGTGTGTAAAGGCTGCAAGGTTGTGGTTTCGGTTGAACCAAGGACCGACCTTGCAGCTGCTGGTGATAGCCAAAATAAGAACAACGCTGGAAGGAGAAAACACACAGACAAAAGAAATACATGCTTTTGATACCAATTCACTAATAATCATTCATTTCCAGATTATTACATATAGAAGTGTTTGGATTTATAAAATTAAATGTTGTCATGACTATTAATGTATTAAAATATGTAAATGATTATGCCTTTGTGCCCATGAATAATGTAGAAGATTGCCCTGTAATAAGACATCGCCATATAAGGATGAAATGCTCTAGGGCACAAGGTGTTCTGTATGTTTGTGTGTTATATACCCCCACAGGCCGAAGCAGGGTGTAGTAATGGAGTCAGATAATGAGATGAGAACCGCCTGTTATGGGGAGGAGAGATTTGAAGAAAGAACGACGTCACATATCATATAAATATTCATGTATTTCCGTAAGCTGGGGTTGGTTGCTTGCCACATGGGGCCTTGAAACAACCCAGCGCTGTAAAACTTTTTCATATCTGATCAATAAATAACTTAATTTTAATACCGTGTCTTTCCTCTAATTATGAACATGCAATGGACCCATAAAGTCCAACAATAACAGGTTTCTGTCTGATTAAAACTGCAGATCTGATCCACACCTGTAGAACAAAACACACACAAAAACATCTGACAACAGAAACATTTCAACATGTTTTATTATAATAGACTTTAAGGGGCAGTTTTCCAGACAGGGATTAGATTAGTCCTAGACTTAAAAATAATTAAGAGCTGTCCAAACAAAAACTTGCACTGACATATCTTAAAATACATCAGTACTCTTTGTTTTGCCTCAAAATGCACACAAATAATGTATTTAGTTAGGAAGTAAACTAAGGCCAAGTCCTGGCTTAAGATAATCCCTGTCTGGGAAACCACCCCTTTATGTTTTCTGCTAGTATAAATATTACTTTCATCATAATTTAAAACCAGCAAAGCAACATATCACAAATTAACTCACATAATTAAAAGTCTTAAACATAAAGAAATGTATAAGACAGACATTATATTTAATCAGTGGAGCATCTGATTTCAGTTCTATTTTGTCAAATGGTGCTATGTCGGTGTAAGTGGTTACAATTTATGGTACTACATAACGCCAATTGACAAAGGTGCTGTTAAATGATGGGTGCTATAGCACTTAAAGGGTTTCCCCTATTATTACAAGGCAATAAAACACTTTTAGTGCAATTTAGCACCATCTTTTTTTGTGTATAGCTGCCCAAATGTGATTAAACAGCATCATAACATACAGCTAGAGATGATCATTTACTTACATGAGCCAGTCTGAAGGAGAACCAGCATTAGTCCAAAGATGATCAACATTTCTCTGAAGTTTACAGAAGTACATCAACAGTGTAAAGACAGAGTCCTGAATAGATTGTGAAGTGTGAAGATCTTTCACTCAGTCGTGTGTCTGACAGACCACATCTGCTTACACTGGACTCAAAGTTTTTATAGTGAGAATCAGGAAGTTTTGTCGGAAATGATTGGTCAACAGTCTTCACCAACAGACTGGGCAAGAAAACTGAAGTATAACATGCCAACACAACACAATGTTCTTGATTGGTCAGTCGTGACATACCCAGGGATGTATTCCAGAAAGCAGGGTTAACTTATCATCAGATTAACACTGAACTCAAAACTTGTTTACTCTGGGTATATCGGTTCCAAGAAATAGAGACGGAAATGTTACATTAGTTCATAGTTAGTAACATGTTCTATATGTTCTAATATGTCCTATATGATTTAACCAAACATCTCAATTTCCTTTTGGCTTAAAAATGATAGCTCAGGAAAGGAGGTGCAAAAGGTCGATTTTTAAAGAAAAAATGTGATTTAGAGAAAGAACTAGATCAAATGTAGAGAGGAGGCTAAGGATCAGAAGTGCATAGATTTAGCCATTTTAAACCCCTTTAGCGACTTAAAAAAAGCGAAAAATGACAAATCTAGCGATCTTTTCTGGCGTGGTTGGAGACTGACGCGAGAGCATGTATCATTCTCTTCACTCAACGAGCAGTGGGTGCTGCTGCTAGACACTCACAAGCAGCCCGGTCCTCACGTGCAGTCTGCCCGACAGAGCGATGAGCGATGGCAAGTACAACAAGCTCAAAGGTAGCGGTCGCAAACACAAAGTATGATAAGCACTGCTTTTATACCAGAATAGTATGCAAAAAAGGCAAGAATGTTTATGCAACGTGCAACTTACAGTATGCCGAGTAAAGCCTTTCCACGTCTGTAATTCTGATCTAATAAAGCAAATGAAAAGGCTGCAACAAACTAAATTATCATTTGGAAAGCCAGCAAAAGATGAGCAGACAAAGAGAAGGAGGGAAGGGGAGAGTTAATGTTTATGCACTCTCAGAAAAAAAGGTACAAAAGTTGTCACTGGGACAGTACCCTTTCAAAAAGGTACACCTTTGTACCCAAAGAGTGCATATTAGTACTTTGAACTGCCAAAATGTACCTTTAAAGGTACATATTTGTACCTAAATGGTACATATTAGGACCTTTTTTAAAGGGTACTGCCCCAGTGACAGCTTCGTACCTTTATTTTTGACAGTGTGCAGCAAACAGCCTACAATATGAGATGCAATACCCTTATGCAACAAAAATATACTGCAGTATATTGGAAAATATCATGTAATATATTAGGCAATATATTCCCATATATCGGATTTAATATTTATATTTCCCAATATATTGTAATATATGCATAGAAAATATCATGTAATATATTAGGCAGTATATTCCCATATATAGGATTTACAGTTTTTTCCAATTGCTATGACACTTTTTTCAATACTTTTAACAAATTTTCTAAACTCTTAACGCATCAACACACCTAAAACACACAACTGGCAAAACAATTAATTTTATCTTCAAAATCACACATTGTAAACTAAACTCTCACACTGTTTACAAAAACACTGTAAACATGTTTCAGAATCAACTAGTTATACCAGATCACCAACACATGTTTTCTTCCAACAGAAACATTTAGTCAATCATAACACAATGTCAAGAAAAACACAAACATAAGATGGAAAAACAAAAACTGCATAAGTTTATGTGTAAGTCTGTCCTTATACAATAGACAGTAGATTGAATTGATTATAGACTAAGTTTTGTGCTACAGTTTCTTTTGAAAACTTGTTTATATTTTTGTTTAGTTGGGTTTAGTAAATGCATGTATTATGTTTGTTTTGCTACAGAAATTCAAGACAAAAATTAATCATCTGTCTTAGAGTACGTTTTATGAAAAAAGTAGACAGAATTGCTACAGTAAAGACTTTACAGTATTTACAACAGGACATTACTGCAAGATAACAAACATATTCAATATTGCTTCCTTTTACAGTAAAAAAGTAAAAATAAAAAAAAAATACAAACAGAAAAAGCCACTGAAAATTGTGTTTCTATTTGGACACATGTTCTCATTCACATCACACCTGATATCTTCTCTGGCAAGGCATCTTGGAAATTATCTTTTGCCATGTCTTATCCACCTCTGACAGTGTTCAGGTATAATGTCTGGGAATGCACCATCTATTGCATCCAGGTGGGACTTGAGGAAAACTGTCCGGGTGGTCTTCCATTGACTTGTGCAGACATATATCTTTTTTTGTGTGTGTTGCTCATATTGTTCCTTTTCCACACAAGATGGACCTAAAGAGGCCGTCCTTTACACTATTGTATACTATATAGTCATGCAATTGAAAGAACTTGAGTGTGTTTCCTAGGTGGGAATCAGCTGTGATTTATATATTTGCATTGGTACAATAAGTTGTTTTTCAATCCCAATGGAATAAAATACAGGGAATATATTTATGTTTCAAGTCATCATATAAACAGCTGTTTACTTTGACTATAAGTGAGGTTTAGCACATGATGTTATCTGTTTTGACATACTGTGTGAAAGCATTTGCAAATTTGACATTTAAAATCTATTGTTTTGGTCTTGTTTGAGCTTGTCTGTAAAAGAAATTAAAGCATTTTAAATTTGTGTTAATTGTATGCATTTTGTGTTAAAGCAACAATAAATGTGTAAATAGTATAGCTTACATAGGTGGATGTAGTGCTAACTGTGTTAAGAGTTTTGAAAACTTGTTAAAAGTATTGAAAAATCTGTCATAGCAATCGTAAAAAACTGTAATATGTATATTTTCCATTATATTGCAGTATATGAATAGACCATACATGTATATATTGATACAAAATATATTGTAACCAAGACCAAAAAGGGCACTATGTTTTTCCATGTAATATTTTGTCTTTATATGATTTAATATACTGCAAATATTCGTTGCTAGATCCCTTTTACTGGGGCACATGCCCCAGTGTAAATCTTTTGTGTCCTGGTGTAAATCTCAAGTTTAAATTTTAGCAGTTAACTAGTGTATTCCTATACAAAGATAATCCCGGCAAAAACGGATCTATATGCAATGTAGTTACCCAATTTACGCTTGTAAAAGCGACGAAGCAGTCGCATTGACTCGTGCACACACGTACTGTATCCATGTCCATGCACGTCTTTGCGTTCATCTGCACACAACCACATTCAAAAGGTGACGCCACGCGAGTTAGCTTACGAAAACATAACTAGACTAAAGTAAGTTTCTAAATAATAATGATAATCTTATTTTGACTCGATCATTATTGGCTTCTTTAGATTAACATGTTTTGTGCAAAGCAGGGAAAGCGAAGCAGACAAGAGAGATGATGAGTTTTAAGGAGGTAAGACAAACTACATCCTCACCCGGTCAGGTCTGAAACATTAGAGGAAAAATCTCAGGAAAACCTTGTCAAGTCTGTAGAATTGAATTGTTACTGAGACAGATGTAAGATGTTCTTAAGATCATCCAAGTGTACTTCACTGTGCTACTCCGAGGCACCACGAATATGAACTAACATGCACTTTTAACATACTCTCTCTGTATAAAAAAATGTGTTTGGTTTACACTTGTATTGAACTTGAACACAACTTTTATACAAAGATGGGTTTCAAGTTTACTACAAGTGGTACCTAAATAAATTTTTTAATTACATTTTTAGCACATTTTAGTTCATATTTATGGTGCCTCAAAATAGCACAGTGAAGTGCACTAGGATGATCTTAAGAACATCTTAAGAAGTACTAAAGATTAATTTTTAGTATATTAAGTACAAAATTAGTGTGCGAAAATAAAGCACTTTAAATACACTATGGAAGTGTACTACTTTTTCACCTGGGTTAACACATGAGTCAGTTTTGGTAAACTGTTACTTCAAAACTCTACACACAAATCCTTACATTTCTCAGTGCTTACACCATCTGGTCATATGGAAAGCACTAGCATTCAATACTGTTCACTCAAGTCAGCACAGCTTAGCAAACAATTACCAAGCTGGAAACACTAAAAGTCAAAATTGAACACACAGCAATCAGATCCTTCAATAGATACATAAAAGGGCCTGAATCTGTTCATTGAGCTTTGAAACAATGGATCCACAGAGAAATGAAGGAATAGGTCGAGGAGAAGGAGGAGGAAGAGGAGGAGGGAGAGGAAGAGGAGGAGGGAAAGAAGGAGGACGTGTAGAAGGAGGAGAAAGAGGACATGGTGAAGGTGAAGGTGAAGGGAGAGGACATGATGAAGAAATAGGCCGAGGAGGAGGAGTAGGAATAGGAGGAGGGAGAGGAGAAGGGAAAGGAGGAGGACGTGGTGAAGGAGGAGGAAGAGGAGGAGGACGTGGTGAAAGAGGAGGAAGGAGATGAAGGGCAAGGTGACAAGCAATTTCAAGGTGAAATTCAAGCCACTCTAGTTGACCATGTCCTGGTCCATGGTATAACTATGATGGAGGCTGAGCAACGAATAAAGCCTAATTTGAGTCGCTTCACTTATGCCTCAATCTTCAGAGGCTTCAGGGAGGAAAAGAGATAGGTGTACTTACAGTAAGACTGCGCTATACAGTTACATTAGTGTGCATAAACTGTTGGACTATGCTACTGGAATAAAGAAATGCATCAAATTGCCTTCCATACAGATAGACCTATCAGCAGATGAATGCAGAGGGTGGATCAGGCAAGAGGATTTTACCCTCGCTGTTTGGCTAGGACCAATATAGCCTGTGATGTGAATGAGATTCTCTGGCCTGACCCATAACTAAGACGGGATGTTGAGGCGAAATAATAAAAAAATTACAGTAGTGCTGTGTATAGCACATGAATGAATAAAATGTGCTAATGCATACATTGATTGTGTCTTTTTGGTCATGTGAAAAGGTTTTTGAGGGGGAGAACCACAAGCAACTTACCAGTTTTGGAAATATTGTTTTGAATTGATTGCACCAGTGTGTAATACTATGTTGTAGTGTGTGTGTTTTTGAAAGCTTGTGTGTATTGTCTGAAGGAAAAGTTTGGTATTTCAGTAAGAGTGAATGGTTTTGAGTGTAGAGCTTCATTTTGAACTGAAAATATGATGTTTGGAGTATTGTGTGTGACTTTATGGAATTGTCTTTACTGTTTTGAGAATATGAGGCATAGTTTCAAGAAATGTGTAATAATGTTAGGTATAATGAAGATTATACTTGTATATATGTATCTTTTGCAGTAACTGTTGAACTGTAGAATAGTGGGTTAAGCAAAGGACATTGTATAGAAGTGTTGCACACTTCTTGCACACAGCAGGCTTTCAAAAAAAGTCAGCAAAAAATGAGGGGCCTGTGCCCCAGTAGAGCTTTATATCTAGCAATGCCCATGAATATATGCATGTGCTATGTATGTATGTATATATGATTTAACAATTTTTACTTTCCAAATAAACAACTACAGCATATTCATGAATATGCATGGCATATAGCCTAAAGAAAATATTGAAGACAAAAATCTGCATTACACAAATAACAGTTTTATTGAAACAGCAGAGACATTTCTTTCATTTTCTACGTTTGTCAGTACTCTACTCAGCACAGACTGCTTCAACCAGAACGCATGCCAAAGGCGATGGAGCATAATGCTTGAGTAGGAAGCTGAGATTCAGGTGTGAGGAGAGGACAGGACACATAAGAGAGACTAGCAACAAGGAGGCTGATAGGTCCTGACCTATAGTCCTAACTCATACTCCTAATCAGTAGGTGGCGGTACTGCACCTAAAAGCTGTTTGCTAACCACCAGTAAAACTCGAGAAGGAGACTGATCGTTGGCATGCTCTCAACCCAGGAAAAACTTCAAGTTTACAAGGTACATAGTTTTCAGAAGTGGTGCTTTCCAGTTTTGATTGCATCTCTTCCAGGAGAGATTTTTGTGAACCAGAGGGGAAGGAGTGAGAAGGGAGAGAGTAATCATTGTTGTTTTGTTCCACAGATGCTGTTTTAAACCAGTTTCCACGGCCGAAGCTGATGTTAGAAAATCCATCAACAGTAGAATATGCGAGCTAAGACACCAGGTGAAGTGCAAAAGCATGGGTATATAAGTCATTTCAATCAGTGAAGAGCCAAGATGGACTCCTAGCCAGGATAAAGGCCTGTTCTTTTGGCATTTTATTTCTTTGCTTTTACACATTGCCAAAGCTCCTTGAAAGTTTGTTTATTATTTATTTATCTATTATTGTCTGTGCATTTTGTTTATATTGTATTTTAACTGTATAACGGCACTGCTGAAAGTTTGAAATAAATAGACCTTGGTAATTTAAAATTGCTTTAATTTATATTTTGTATATTTTCTGTTTTATGTCACTCTTTTAAAATGTAATTTATGTTAATGTAATGCAAGACATTTATGTAATGTAAAGCAAACCACATTGTCTGACCATGTGCAAAACCTCTTGTGGTTGTAATAGGTCTGTTTAGCTCTCTACCTAAAATTAGTTTTAGTATGTGTGCCTGATTAAAGAAAATAAAGGTGGCTTTTGATAGATTATCCATTAGTCTGTGTTAATATGTGGTATAAATGTGTGTAGATATTTTTATGTATATATTTCTATATAATTTTACATATTATTTAAAATATATTCTACCATATAGTAAACATACATGTGACACTATATCTGTACATATATTGTTAATACATTTTTGCATATCAATCGGAATACAATATGGCGGATATTTATAAATATAATATTGCATATATTTTGAGATATATAAACACATATATTATATTCACGTGCAATATATTAAAAGCGGCAATTATTTATATTTATCAATATTCTGCAATAAATGACATATATATAGAATATATGTATCAACATATTACTCATGTATTTTACAATATACTGCAATATATTGCATACATAAAGAATATATGCATCAACATATTACTCCATATATCGCCAATATATACTGCAATATATTACATACATTAAGATTATATTTATCTACATATTACTCCATATATTGCCAATATATACTGCAATATATTACATACATAAAGAATATATGTATCAACATATTACTCCATATATTGCCAATATATACTGCAATATATTACATACATAAAGAATATATGTATCAACATATTACTCCATATATTGCCAATATATACTGCAATATATTACATACATAAAGAATATATGTATCAACATATTACTCCATATATTGCCAATATATACTGCAATATATTACATACATTTAGAATATATTTATCAACATATTACTCCATATATTGCCAATATATACTGCAATATATTACATACATATAGAACATATGTATCAACATATTACTCCATATATTGCCAATGTATACTGCAATATATTACATACATATAGAATATATGTATCAATATATTACATACATTTAAAATATATGTATCAACATATTACTCCATATATTGCCAATATATACTGCACTATATTACATACATATAGAATATATGTATCAACATATTACTCCATATATTGCCAATATATACTGCAATCTATTACATACATGTAGAATATATGTATCAATATATTACATACATTTAAAATATATGTATCAACATATTACTATATTGCCAATATATACTTCAATATATTACATACATTTAGAATATATGCATCAATATATTACTTCATATATTTCCAATATATTATGGGATATATTAAATAGTATAATGAGATGTATTTAATCAATATATGAAAACGGCAATAATTGCAGTATTGTATAATATATTGCAATATATCACTTACATATATTAAATATATTTTTATATAATATATCATGATATATATTACTATGTAAATTTCACAATATATGGAGACACATTAAATATATTGTCATGTAATATATTGAGAAATATATTTTTGTTGCATAAGGGTACACCAATTAGATTCAAACCTTCACTACTGTTCAAAAGTTTAAGGTCACTTGACTAAAATGTTAACTATGATCTTAGAAATCATTTAATCTGAAGGTGCATGGTTAAATGCTTGAAATGATTTTTGTAGACCAAAAATATACCTGTGCCAAACTGACTAATTTTATTTAATAGTATTATTAGAAAACCAAAAATGTATTTTTGAAATAGATGACTTACACTGAATATTGAAGAAAAATCAGCCAATAAGAGCCCATATTATATATAAACTCCTTCTATAGTCTTAAAAATTAATCCTAAATTGAAAATTTAAGAAGCTTTTAGGCAAAGGAGGACTTACACTTCAGATGATGAAACGTAACCATTGATTTATTTTGGATGCTTTTAGTCACCAACAAAATTCTCACAGACACAGTTACATTTGTGCTATGTCGTAGTTTGGACGTGTTTATTATTATTCTGTAATATGGAAAAAATATAAATAATTTAAAAAAATGTAGGGGTTGTCCTCTGTATTTGAAAAATCCTGGCTACGGCCTTGCTGTGACATTCAACTTTATTGTACATAACTTTATTTTATTGACTTCAATGTTGTGTATTCTTTGTATTAGAGCCCGACCGATAAAGGATTTTGAAGGCCAATACCGATACAAATGTTTGTCGGGTTTAATTTCCGACATATCGGCTGATTTTTTATTTTTTTTTATTTCAGAAACGCACAACAAAACATTAACAGATTCACCTAACATTAGTTATTTGTAGTTATTCATGAGTTTTAACTAAAATAATATGATAATGCATTTTAAAAAGAAACTTGTTTCTTTTATTGTCTCGTGACCAACTCACCATAAACTCACTTAACCGTTGATCTCTCTGCCCGACTCTGGCTGGATCAGCAGGTTGCAGGATGTGTGACACGTTATACACGAGTGTTGCCAACAGGGAGGTTGTAGAGTGCCCTCGGGTGGACAAACTATACAACGGCAACACTCATGACATGGTTGAAGGCTGTTTCGTCCGGGTTTTTTTATATTCATTTATCGGCCATTATGAATGCCAATACCGATAGTTTGGAAATTGTCTAATATCGGTATGCCGATATATCGGTCGGGCTCTACTTTGTATTAGATTTATTGAGTTAATACTGATGTATGGTTTATGGTATGTCAATAACCTAATTGGAAAATATGCATAAAAAATGTTGACATGTTCAATACTTATTTCCTACAATATGTGGCGGGGGGAATATACCACCGCCTTGTGAGGGGGAAATTAAACCACTTAACTAACGAAGACTGAGTGAGCAAAGATATCTTAGTACCCTCACCCAATACTTTTAAGTCTTTGTACAATTTACCATAAATTGTATGTAGTGCCTGTTGTGTTGCAATACAAAATGCTTAAGGATTCAGTAAGGCGGCTTCAGGGTCTTAATTTTACACGGCAGCTTCCTGAAGTGTATATGTGCAGCACTATTGGTAAGTATAGGCTAAAGAAACTACAAAGAAACTACAAAGCTACAAAGATTTGTTTCAATGTCTGTGTAAGACCAATCAAATTGAAATATAAAACCCTCTTATCTGAATGAATTCTTATCTCACTGAATATTATATACACAGTAAGCTTAATTCAAACCTTCAAAAATAACACAATATTACACAGGGAATTCACTTACAACTTTTACACGAATCACAGATTTTACATGAACAGTAATTCAATGATTCAAAGTCACTGATTATTCAGTCCAATCCACCATTAGGTACGGGAAAATCAGTTAAAAGTTCCAGGAAAATAGAATTTTAAACCCTTTCCATTTCCATGTCCGTGGGTTCAGAAATGAATAATGCACTTGTGCACAGAAAAAGTCTCTGATTTCCTTGGCAAACATGTGCACTAATCACAGTTTCACGAATGATAGTTAAACCACAGTTCACTCACCGAAAACAATGATTTGCTTACCAGTGTTCAGTAGAAAAACAGAAATATTGTTCATCACCACTCAATTTGTGGATAAGACTCTGAATGACGTCCAGGGATGGCAGGGTAAAGTTTCTTCACTCAATGGTCTTCTGCGACTGTACCCGTGATCAGCACAACAACAGCACGATCCAACGAGGCTGCAGTACCACGTGCAGGCGACGCATCGAAAAGACAAACGATACACAGCCCACACAGCCCTGTCTGACGACTCAACAGGCTTTCCTCAAATAACACTGTGACAATTCAAAACTCAAAAACAACATCATACGGTTCTGACGTGTATCACGAGATTCAAAAACGTTGTTTACTTTCACTTTTAACGTTATAAACACAAACAACACCAACCGTACACTTCTTCAGCGTGTAGTTGCTTCTTCCAGCTCACTCGCGTAACTCTCCAGAAACACGCAAAACTAACGCACTTTACAGGGGCACAAAAAGGCGGCGCCCATGGCAAGTGTCAAAATAAAAGTCTCTCTCAAAAACACTTACGTAGGTAAATAAATACAGGTAAATTAGTTAATTATATAGGTCCCCTACAAATGTATTAGATAGTAAAAAAATGTTGACAACTTTATTTGTGTGTCTGTGTTTCGGTCAAACTGGAAAATGGGCAGGATCTTAATACCACAGCCTAGGGTGGCCATTCATGCCAGTTCCGCCAGACACGTCCCGAACAGGACCTCGGGTGCGCTCACCGGAAGTCGCGGTCGACATCAAGGTTTAATATTTTGGGTTCAATTTCAGAAAAGCCACTGCATAGTTTAGCTCCAACCCTGATCAAACACACCTGAGCAAGCTAATCAAGGTCTTCATGATCACTAGACAATCACAGGTGGGTAAGTTTGATTAGGGTTGGAGCTAAACCATGAAGTGCTCCGGCCCTCCAGGGTAAGATTTGAATAGCCCTGACGTCATTTGAATAGCCCTGGTCATATCCGGAGAACACACCAGAAATCCTGTTCGGGACGTGTCCGGCGGAACCGGCACGAACGGCCACCCCACCACAGCCCCACCTCACGATCACTACTGCACAGATTCTGGACCCAAATTTCGTCATCCGCACAAGATGTCAGGTGCTATTTTTGAGATATTTTGATACATTTCCATTATTTCTTGACATTCACATAAGCTCTGAAACCTGCACAAAAACTGACTGAAAGATCAGCTGGTCAGTCCTCGTGTACAAGACAGCAGTGCTTCTGTCGCATGACAGTCCCATACAAGCTGTGTATACTGTCCGGAAACAGAATCTCTCAAGTCTTTAGGTTCGAGTCGTTCAATCTTTTGTCACATATTCAATTCAATTCTATTTTGTTTATGTAGCGCTTTTCACAATTGGTAATTGTTTCAAAGCAGCTTTACATTAATAGAAGCAGGGAAAAACACAGAAAAATCCTAATACAGATAGCATAAGCAGCAGAATTTGCTGCGGCTATGAATCAACATTATAGAGCCCTTCAAGGTTTGTAAACATTGAATGACTATCGGGTGCGCGCGCAGCATGGGGTCAAACTTTTCATACCATTCAGGCTTAGTTTATAATTTAATCTAACATGGCTTAAAAATGATGACTTACCTCAAATGAAGTGAGCACTACAAACACAAGCCTCTTTGATCTTTGCATTGTCCCAGTCTGCACGTTAATTGCTTGCAGCTGCAGATGTTGTGTTTTTTTGTTTTTGAGATTCTGCATGAATCGCGAAAACGTAACGGAAGACCTGGTGCGATTTTCACAGCCCACAACGTAAGTAGGCATTTTTGACGATACCGAATAATACGCAACTCAATCTGCTGTAATGGCTTTTCTGACCCCGACATGCGCAGTGGGAACCGCCTGTGACGTGAACCGTGAAGGGGTCTATAAGCGAGCGTATTACTAATGTAACATATAGAAGAGGGTGCTAAGTTAAGCAAATGAAGGCTGACTGCCTGGGTTGAAAACCCCCTAGGAGGAAAAAAGAAGAAATTATTATATAATACGAAAATTCCATATTATTGATTGTACTATTACTAATCAGCTGTGACATTTCTCTATGAAAGATTTATCTTGTTATATTATTTAAAGTATGTCCTTTTTGCTATTACTGAATAAAAAAGATAAAATATAGAAATGTAGTGTTACTGCATAATTTTAGTCCATAAAAAATCACCTAAAAGCTGCATTTTGTAGTTAGCAAAGTATTTTACTAAATGTTGCTATATTAATAATTACATTAATATAAATTAAATATACAATTATTTAATGATAGAGATGTCTGTGTACCTACCTTTATAACATAGCAATGATGATGTACTATAACAATAAACACTGTAGACATAATTGTTGTTTATTGTTTATATATAATTCTAGCAAAAATAAATTAAAACAAATGTAGAACCTATGTATGTACAATGTGTTCACGTGGTTCATGGTTCAAACACATTATTTCCACATACTGTACATTTTGTTGCTTCAGATTTTCCTGTCTTCCTCAAATGCTCTGGGCTGGGTTTCCTGATAACGATTGAACTTAGCACTTGAAACACTAACCAAAACTTTATTTTAGATGTTAACATAGTTTTGTTGCACATCATAGAAGACAATGTTAGTATCTGTTAATTTTAACATTAGGAGAAAAATAGTTAAATATTAGCTTTTTTGTGATATTTTTGTCTTCCCGGTTTAAACTTCATATCGTGTAAACGTCACAGGCTGTGACGTGGCAAATTACTGTAGTACATCATAACTGTCTTTGTTTAAATTTAAAGGTGCAATTTGTAAGATATTTGCAGAAAAATGTCCAAAAACCACTAGGCCAGTGTTATATATTTTGTCCAGCTGATTACTATCAATATCTGTAATGTTTTCAACTACTTGTAAATCGTGAGAAAATTTCAATTCAAAACATTGTTACGGGGCAGTGCAGTCTCCTGTCAATGACGTTAATATCCATGTGACCCTTTGTCACCGCCTTTACTGACGTAACCCACATGACGACACTGGTCGAGTTCGAAAAAATAAAATGGCGGCCAAGGAAGCGACTGGAGCACAAATTTAGTGTAAATAAACGTATATTTTCACATTTTACACATTTTAATTGCATTTCTAGCGAGAAATTAGTATTGTAGTTTTCAAAAATGTGATTAGTTATCACAAAAGCGCTCTCTGTTCATATTTCAAACACGCTGCCTTTGAAGTGCGTCGGAAAGCCTTTCTCTGAGCTGCCTTCAGGCCTCCGAGTCCGAAGTCATTTCCTCATGAGGCAGCGAGGCAACAAGTCCTCACATTCCTCACAGCCTTGAGGTTTCGGACGCAGCCAGTGTCGTGGACAAATGCGGAACTATGCGATAGCGGCTGTCGGGCTACGCGCTTGCTTATGGACTTATGGATAACTCTTTACCATCTGCCGCTGGTTGTGTCAGCTCCTGTTAGCGTACGGGCCAACCAAGCGACCCAAGAAGAGTTTGGAACAAAACGAGAGAGGATCAATTTGTTGTTGCATTATCTGGATGGAGAAGAGCTTCACAACAGCATTTAACTAGACCGAGATTCTGATCCTGCTTGTGTTTTACACGATGGTGAGTTGTTTTGATTCGTAACCCTTCAAAAAACGTATGCTGTTATATTGATCACAACATTAGTGTGTGGATTGTAATCAGCGTGTCTTCCCGCGGACGATATGCACATCAAAGATATTGTACAGCAATATAAATTGTCATTTTAAGACACTTCACAATAAGATCTGTACTGTCAATACATTATGTGAAAAATCATTGTAGATTGTAAGTTGAAAACTTAATTATGTGCTGTGTTAACCATCGAATTTGGACTAATATAATATCTATGACTGAAAATTTCGTTTTGAACATCACATATAAACTTACATAATGAAATAAACGATGTCATCAAACGCAACATTTATAAGACTTGATTACCTTATCCATCAACGTGATTTCTCGTTCTCGTCTGATTCATGGCCATCAGCGGTTGAGTTAAAGACTACAAATCCCATAATTCCACGCTGCTTCAGAGCGTCAGTAAACAACATCATTGTTGTTGTTTGATCTGGCGCCATCTATCGGCGCAAATAATACAAACTGCATCTTTAAATATTATATTCAGTTTAATTATTTCTGTAATACTGTAATCTTAGTAAATCTTAGCTTATATCAGTTGCCCTGCCCACTCATCACCGTTCTTCTCACAGCGGCCACGCCCATTTAAGTAGAATTTTTCAAAATGATAGTGAGGTAGACTGAAACAGCCGGGTTTCATGGCACTTTAAGAGCGCTTTCTACGAGGTACTTAACAAATATTTGTTGTAAATTTACGTGCGTTTCACAAAGATGCACGTAATATGATCGCTCGCAGCTGGGTTTTAAGTGCTACGAGTAGCTATCCGTTTGTCAAGTGCTGAAATATCACCAATAGAATGACTCAAATTTGTAGCAGAAGCTTGTTTAGGCTAATGATCTTCAGCCGATGTGCACTAATATTTTTTTAAAATACTTTTCATTATTGTTGTTCAATGACTTTTTAAATGTTTTAATAATTTGTGTATAATTAAATATTCCTTTCCGTATTTAGTTAGGACTCATCCCACTGCAAAATTCTTTCTGCGTGTTATATTATAGTTTAGATTATTATAATTATTTGATGTTTATTATCTATGTTTACTCAATATTTAAAATAATATTTATTTTAAATTGTAAACATTTTTTATGTAACATTTAATTATATTCCTCCAATTTTGTGCACGTATATGTAAGAGCATAATTAAAGGCAGGGTATCTCATTTGATCCAGAAACATTTTCAGTTATGCTGGTTAAAAGTCTCCTCACATCCTGATAGCAATCACTATGATAAGTTCTTTAAATGTATTTGTAGAAATGTATGTCATCTGTGAAAGACGTAGGACCAAAAAATGTTCAACCAATCATAGATCTTAGCCTGAACGGACGTTGCCTTTTTTGTCCCTCATCTATAAGCGTAATTTGAATGCCACTGCGCAGCTTGTCCACACAGACATCATACGTCATCGGCGCGTTCATTTGCGCTCACCTAGAATGGCAAACTTTTCTGCTGAATTGACAACCTGCACAGGAGCCACAAAACGAAAGACATCTTTTAAAACAACAAAAGCAAAAACTGCCTCAGGAGCTTGGGAACGAATTGAGACGTTCGCCGAGCAGCGAGTGATTGGGTGTGCCGCTCTAATTTGCATGAAGGTAAAGCTAATCTTTACATTATAGGAATGACGCTGGTAGTGACAATTCTCTCAGACCAATCAGTGATTTACAGTGGGATCACTGGGTGGTGATGGTGCAGTGGATAAGACACAAATAGCTTTCTGTGCCTCCATGTCCACTACAAGCTACAACCGTACATTCGCGCTTAGCGTCTACGTCACGGCTCTCAGCCCGCCCTCTGTTCGTTAATTGGACGACCGTTTTGAGACCAAAGGAAAACTGTTAGAATGGTAGTGATCTTAGACTGAGTACAGAAGCGTAATAAAATTTTGCGAAAGTACAAAGTATGACGTAGTCAGGCTAAACCCCAACCAAGGTTGTACTAAAAAAAGTACTGCACCTAGTGAAAAGCTCCCAAAAGTAAGCTGACTTAGCCTAAAGTTGTCATACTCAATTCTAGTCAGAATTTGAATCTGATACCGCTCCATTGGGCTATGATTATGGGGCGTGTCTCAACCAAAAAATAACTCTGCACTCAATTGGATAGACCTACGACCAATCAGAGCAACGGAGTGTGTGACATATGTTGAAATGGCGTCTTTAGCAGCCTGACCGAACTGCTAGTTATTTCGCTACAATGACACTAACACTGTGATTATTATACTAAGTCTGAGTTAGCGAATGTACATCAACACTGTTTACAACATTTCATTTATATCACAACATTAAGTATTTACGAAGTCATACAGTCAGACTATCTCTTACCATTTGTATGTTAGGTGAACTTCATCCACGACGATACCCATTACGTTGGCTTCAAAAAATATCGGAGCCTAGCATGTCCCTCCACTTATTCAGCAGTGTTTAAATGACGGTCTTATTCGAAGCTTTGGAACAACAATCTTTACTTATAAAACTGCATCAGCATCACACCAGGTACATGTGAGTTATTCCACCACACAGTTCCGTATACGTCAGGGCGTACTCTGACGTCACTAATACGGATACGCTAGAGATACAAATCACATTATTAAGAACATGTACTCAATGTTCTACATTCTCTTTCTTTAGTAGACTTTCCTGTAAACAAATAACAATTATTAACATCAATTAAAGCATACATAACCTAGTATGCTGTTATTACTGTTAACCATAACATTTTGTTAACAAATAAAGCTTGAACTGTTAACCACACAAGTTATAAAATTCTTTCTTGATTTAAAATGTCTCTAAACATTTCAGTCAGCATACTTTGGGTTTGGTCTAGAAATCCTGCCTGATCGAGTTACATAAAGAGTCTTTTCTGGTTCTTTGGTAGGCATTGTGCTTTGAGATGATGTTACTGAACTTGTATATGTTATCTGTGTACTTGTGTTGTTGGTCAAGAAACTTTTCTCAGATGTTGGTGTTAGTCTTTCGGGGTTGAGTAATGTTGTGTTCTTCTTCCTGTTTTGGCATAGGTTCAGGCACAGACAAAATGTGTCGACGATTTCTTCTGTAACATCGTCCGTCTGACTCCACAACATATGATCTTGGTTCCTTGCAAATGTCTTTAATGATTCCAACTTTGGTATATCCATGAGGCGTTTGCAGTCTGACCGTTTCTCCTTTCATCAAGGAACGAATAGGTTTGCTGGTTTTAGTAGTTTCCACCCCAGGGTGTCCTCTGTGAAGAATAGTGATGTATTCCTTCTGAAGTGACTTTGGAATCACAGCTTTTGGACCTTTCATAACAATTCCATCCTGTGTTGTGAGTTCGTCTCTGTACGGGTAGTATTGCTGAAGTACATTAGGAAGTTTTACCAGTCGACTTGACCAACCTATAAGTATTGTTCTGCAAAGCTGTTGCAAAGTTGGATCTGTGGCTGTATGCACTTTCAACTCTGCAAGCCTTGACAATGAGATGTGTTCCACTGACATTACCACAAAATCAGCTTTTTCAGCACCTATAGCTTCTGCGTCCTTCTGCGGAGCACGAGAGAGAGTATCGGCAAGGTACATTTCCTTTCCTTTCTTGTAACTTATCACAAAGTTATACTTCTGGAGTTTCAACATCATACGTTGCAATCGCGCAGGCGCCATGTGTAGTGGTTTATTTAGAATTGTCACCAATGGCTGATGATCTGTCTCGATTTGAATCTTCTTCCCGTAGATGAAATCGTGGAACTTTTCACAAGCAAACACCACTGCTAGAAGTTCCTTCTCGATTTGAGCATATTGGGTCTCAGTCTGGGTTAGAGTGCGTGAAGCATATGCTATAGGCACATTCTGTTGTAGACATGCTGCTTCAAGTCCGAATTGTGAAGCATCACATGTCAGTGTGACAGATTTGTTGACATCATAATAGCGTAATGTCGGTGTATTTGAGATACATTTCTTCAGCTTGTTGAATGCTTTTTCATGTTGCTCTAACCAACACCATTCTACATCTTTGCGAGTTAATTCTTTTAAAGGTGTGGCGAGGTCACTGAAACATGGAATAAACTTTCCCAGGTAGTTAACCATTCCTAGAAAGCGCAGTAAAGCGGTCACATTTTCAGGAGCATCCATTTCCGTGATTGCTTTGACCTTTGACGGGTCAGGTTTCAAGCCTTCATTTGTGAACACATGTCCGAGGTAGGCAACTTCTGACAGTCGAAACTTGCACTTAAGAGGGTTTAATCTTAGATGGACTTTTCTTGCACGATACAGAACTTTCCTGAGATTTTCATCATGCTCTTTCACATCTTTACCTCCTACCAAGATGTCATTTACCATTATTGAACAGGGATATCCGGCGAATATTTGCTCCATCGCTCTTTGGAATACTTCACTCGCTGCACTAATCCCAAATGACATTCAGAGAAATCTAAATCTACCAAAAGGTGAGTTGAACGTTGTCAACTTTGATGACCTTTCATCAAGCGATATTTGCAAGAATGATGATTTCGCATCCAAGACTGAAAAGACAGAAGAGTTCGGCATTTGTGATGCAACGTCTTCCACCGTACGCATTGGATGATGTGGTCGTAGAAATGCTTTGTTGATGTCTCTTGGATTGATGCATATTCTTATGTCATCTGAATTCTTTTTGTGCGTTGCCACCATCGATGACACCCATTTAGTGGGCTCAGAGACTGGAACTAATACTTCCATTTTGACCATCCTTTGCAGTTCTGCTTTAACCTTGTTGTGAATGGCTGCTGGAATTTTCCGTGCTGGTTTAACAACTGGGTGTATTGCTGGATCTAGTTTCATCGAATATGTCACTGGCAGCTTACCAATCTCATCTTTGAAAAGATCAGAATACTATGAGTAGATCTGACTTGTGAAGCTTGCAACTTCATCCATTGACAGGTGATGTATTTCTTTGTCTAACCTGACCAACTCCATTTGTAAACAGTCTGGAAGTCCAATTAATGGTTGTACATTTCTTCTCACCACATAGAATGAGAGGTTGTATTCCTTTTCAGATGAGTAACAGAGGAATGTGACAAATCCTGCTGTGGGTATCTCCTCTCCTCCATAAGCAATAAGCTTAGTGTGCCTTGATGAGATAAATTCCTCTCCTCTGTGTATTTTCCTGAACAGATTTTCAGAAATGACATTGCATTTGGCTCCAGTGTCTACTTTGAAATCAACTGAAAGTCCATTAATGTGCAAAATATATCTCAACTCAGTCTTTTGAGGAGTTTTCATGCCGACTGTTTGTACAGTAACATTTTCCATTGACACTCCATCTACGTAATAGGATTCATCAGGACTGTCTGTGAGGTTTTCGTTTGATTATAGCTGGTCCACTTGTCTTCTACGTCTGTTTTGCATGTGCTTTTGTGTAGTTTTGCAGCACTTTTTGTAATGGTTCCACTTTTTACACTTGTGACATTGCTGACCATATGCTAAACATTTCTCCTTTTTTGCTTCATGCTTGCCTCCACAACAACTACAGTTTACAATCATCTGTGAAGCTGTTAGATCAGAAGTATCTCTTTGTGACATCTTAACCTTTGTCTTATGATGAACACTATCTACATTTGTATTGCTTTTAGGCACCGCAAGAGTCTTTGTGTGTAGATCCGTCAGCTCATGCACTTGACACAGTTCTATTGCTTTAGCTAGTGTTAGCTCACTGTCCCTCAGAAACAGTTTTCTCATGCCATCGTTGCTTACGCCACACACCAGCCTGTCTCTTATTAGTTAGTCTATTAGATCGCCAAATCGGCACGTCTTTGCTTTGTTCCGTAAATCACTGATGTACGCTTCTATCGTTTCACCTGGTTTTTGATTTCTCATATTAAATTCAGTGTTGTCAAGTCCGCTTATTATAAGCGACTTTGGGCTTGCTTTTCTGTAAAGTCGCTTACAAATATTGGTAGTCGCGGGTCGCGTTATTTTGGGCTTGTTTCTTTGTCTCCTCTCCACTAATAAGCTGGTGTGTGGTGGGCGTTCTGGCACAATTTGGCTGCCGTCGCATCATCCAGGTGGATGCTGCACATTGGTGGTGGTTGAGGAGATTCCCCCTTTCATATGTAAAGCGCTTTGAGTACTGAGAAAAAGCGCTATATAAATGTAAGGAATTATTATTATTATTATTATTAAAGTGTAGTTGCTTATTTGGGCTTGATCCCAGCTCCATAATAAGTTGTCAATCAGATATTTTCTATATGTTATTTAAACGAAGGAGTTTGTCTAGCCTGTTCTCTCCGTCTCTCCCCTTTCCTTATACACGCAGGAGACAGCAGTTTTTCCCACCCACACCTGTTTCTAATTGGCTCTGACCCAGATGGCAACGAGTACTAGCCAATCAGAGGCAGAGCAGGGCAATCTGTTTTTTTCTGGTTAGGAAAACGTAGTCAGTGAGTGATGTAAACTTTAAATTAATGCACGCGAGTTGCGACTAATGTTGACTGACTGGACTGTAGGAGAGTTTTTTGGAGGAACAAATGCCTGGAACAAAGTGTGAAAAGACTGGGAGAAAGAGAAAGGAGTAAAAGAATGGATTCAACCTGTCGTGTGGGACGACTCAAAGCACTGTGCAGAGTATCAGTTAAGTGTGAAATACATACACACCATGCGGACCTCGTACAACATGTTAGCACATAGAAACATAAAAAATGCAGCCCCGTTCTCCTCAATGGTCTCGTACACACTGCAAACTTTCGGGAATGACAACCGCATTTAAATGCGGTAGTGAATCCCCTAAATGTTCGTTTCATGTCTGTACGGAACAAGACTCACTCCCGAAAATGTGATGATTGACACAGAAATAACCATAGCAACATTCTGCCGGTTTGCGTGCTTATCACTCACAGCTTCGACCAAAATAATCGAACAGCATTGTGTTTTTTGAGGCTTACGGACAGTGGGGGGGGATTGTGGAAAAGTCGCTTGTTTTGGGCTTGTTTTCACAGGCCTGGTTGCTGATTTGTCTCGCGAGATCTGGCAACACTGATTAAATTGTGACGTTCCATTGTTACATTTGTTTGTGGGTTGCATAACTTTTTAGACATTCCGGGTTTTCTCTGGACTATGCCTCCGCGACCAGCTGTCTGTGCTCTCCTTCGCCTGTGTACTGGGCTTGTATGTAAACAAACGCACGCTCTCGCTCAATGGCCTCCAATCCGGACAGATTGAGGAGTATAAACGTTTGAGTCCGGGCATCCTTATCTGAGTGAGCTGCCGCAATGAAGATATCGTATTCTTGCTCGAACACACGCCAGTTCTCACTGATATTGCCGTCAAACACGAGTGTGTTGGGTCGTCTGAAACCTTCCGCCATTTTCAATGAAGTTACCGACCTATTCCCACCACTTCTCTATTTCCAAATAAATTGACCACACGACAGCAATCCTCGAAGGCAACGGTCCAGAGAGCCGTCTTCTGACACCATGTTTAAATGACGGTCTCATTCGAAGCTTTGGAACAACAATCTTTACTTATAAAACTGCATCAGCATCACACCAGGTACATGAGTTATTCCACCACACAGTTACGTATACGTCAGGGCGTACGCTGACATCACTTATATGGATACGCTAGAGATACAAATCACATTATTAAGAACATGTACTCAATGTTCTACAAGCAGCCACGATTCCAGGGCTATATCCATCTCGTCATGAATTCTACATCGGCAGCCATTTAGTTGTAAACAGATTGAACACACGCGCTCTTTGGTGACGTGGTTGATTACGTTACTGTTGATCATCTGTCCATCATCGTATAAAGCCCACCCTGACAATTTGGTTGGTCGACCAGCTTTGGGTTTCACATAGAAGCTCCTCAACGTAAAAACCCCAGACAGATCTTCCTGTTTCTCAAAATGTTGTGGGCGGGGCTAAGATCGGCTGGCACCCAGGCTAAAGCTGACCCAAACCGTGGGGTATGCAATGGAAAAGCGCCAATAGACTACTTACAGGCTGTGAGTCAGAAGCAGGAGGATTATGACAATGACCATCATGTCAATGTCAAACGGCCCAGTAAGCAAACTGTTGCCCACAATCATTGTGTTTGTATTACTCGTGCCATTGTTTAATTTGGTATTTGTACCTTTTGCATATTGTTAACATATCATTATTAATACACACTTACACACCAAAGGAAATGTAAAATCATGAATCGGATATTTTGTGCCCTTTAAAATAAAAACACATACAGACTTAGACACACACACACAAATACACACACACTGTCAGGTTTATTCTACTTATAACCCTTAACAAAATAAGACACACATAAGGGTTTCACACTTCTCGCGAGGGAGAGCACCAGAGAGCTGTCTCATAAAGATATGCTCAGGTTCTCTCTCTGATTCTCTCTCTGCAAGCCTTTTTATTTAGTTTTAGATGGCCCGACAACCACATGTGCTATGTGTCGAAAACAAGGATATGCGTCATCAAATCAACAAACACACACACAAACAAGGACATCTTATACCAGTCCAAGGTGAAACAGTATATCAAGGCTTTCCACCACCCAAGGACTCCAAACTGCCAATTCTCGGGTTACTACTTGCTAGCTACGACTTCCACTAAGCAATACTGCACATAAACATTTAAAGAAATTAAAAGAAGTCACAATAATAATATCATAATATCCAATGCTTGTGTTTGAGGTTAAAGCCCCCGTTCGTTCTGTGCTTTTGAAGCTTTGATTGGGTTTACAGTGCGCAATATAACATATGTTCATGTTTCACATGTAAAAAAACAGTATTTTTCCCACAATTTACTTATCTGTACACAGCTGTTTTCACTGTCCTCAAAACTGGCTGATGTCTTCCTTGTTCTATAAAGTCCCTCCTTCAGAAATACGTAATGAGTTCTGATTGTGTAGTTTGTTTAGTGTGTTGTGATTCGATAGCAGCTTAGCTTAACCGTTTGAGCCAAAGCTGGTGACTGACGTATTCCCGTGGGCGGAGTTTAGTAAAAAAAACTTTTTGCTGATGTCATTAAAGCAGGAAATAGAGGGCTGTAGTCCAAACCGGCCGTTCGTTGTAGGCTTTGAAAGAGGAATTCTATTAAAGAAAATATAACACCTGCGCTCTAAAAAATATTGGATCGCTTTCAACCGAGAGCTGGGCAACCACTGGACAGAAGACACCTCCGGGTCAAAATGACCCAAACACTGGGTCGCCCTAACCCAACCGCTGGGTTGCTTCAACATGGTTAATCAACAATAACCCAGCAGTTGGGTAAAAACAACCCACCACTTGGGTCACTCCAACCCAGAAATGTCCTCTGTCCAACAGCCACCCAGCACCGGGCCAAAAAACAACCCAATATTTCCCAGAGTGTGGCAGTGAACTTTGAGCTTTATCATTGGGTTTTATTTATGCTATTATAGCAACATTACACACTAAAAAAATGGGATCAGGAAGAATGTGACCTTTAAAGCTCTATTCATGTGAAAATCTTTTTATTTCTCATATAAGTGATGAAATCTCCTTCTGTCTGTTGATGATATTCTGTTATCTTGTCCAAGTTTTCCTACAGAACTATTTCTTCTTGTTTCTCTTCTGAAAACATCACATTATAATCATTATCACTTAATATAATCTTAAACATTAGTGATTCAGATTCATCATAAGTGTTTGTCACCTGGTGTTTGTGTGCTGGTGGGCTTTCTGATGTAGATGTGAAAGCCTCCTAACAGAAGCAGAACAAATATCATCTGTAAGGTCCAAACTATCACAAATGTCCGAGAGACTGAACCTACAATACAACACAAACACAGCAAACAATATCTGTCAGTCAATCATTTCATTAAATAATCCACCCATCTTTTATTAATCATTGCATAAAAACCTCAAAACAAAATCATCATCTCATCCTAAAGACAGTGCTTTAGATTAATAATTATTTTCACTAACATTTACAACAATATTTAATTAGCAGACAGTATGTGCAGTGTACACTGTAAACAGTAAGCAGTACACTAGTATTGTGTCATGAACATACTGTAGCGAAATAAAAAAAAGAAAAACAACATAAATAATTATTTTCCAAATAAGTCGAAATAATTAAGTGAAGTTAGTCTGAGGTCACAGATGCAGTAGCAGTAATTGCTGTAGGTGTTGTTCCTGTAATCAGACACAGTTAAAGATTCATCTACACTAAATCTCTTTGAACCCCACAACACATTTACACAAGTCATGAACTGACTGATAAACCTCATTATTGTTAATAATTAAAACTTCAGATCAGAGAATTAATTCAACTTAGTCACTCGTTTTAGTAAATCAGTGAAAATTCATAGTTTAATATTTTACAGGGATTCTCTTCTCTCCATATGCAAAATATAATGTTTATTCATTCTTTTTATTTAGGTGAAATGTGGCTTTGTTTATGAGATGTTGTGAGATTCACGCAGTATATTCTTGTTGCTGTTGTTTTAGTAAGTAAACATTTATAGTTTAAATCTCACCAGGACAATAGTTTACAGTGATGCTCTTCTCTCCATGACTGATGTGGTTCTTCACGCTGCAGATGATGTTTCCAGAAATGTTCCCATTCAGATTAATGGTGGTCTTATTTTCTTGTGCTAGTGGTTGTCCATTCAGAGTCCAGTTGAAGAAGAGTGAATCCCCCTCAGATGAGCAGGACACCACCCACTCCTTACTGATGCATTCGGCTAACACATTCACCGAGGCAACAGGAGCTGGAGGCAAGGACACATCACAGTCACATGACAAATACAGCACACACAGGGTTCAAAATGGCATTCTTATATACTACTATTCTTTTGTGCAGTTCTGTTGCGGGGGTGTTTGCTAAATAATTAGTGGATTGTTATAGCTATACCTAATACAAATGAATTAACACCAAACCAAGACATGTTCAATGCACATTTAATTGGAACGTAATTCTATTGGTTGATGGCATACATTGTAAGAAAAATGGCAAAAACATACTACAAAAGGAATTTTATAAGGGTTTTAATAGAAACAGCTAATGGTTCATAATGAACAGAAATTATTACAATTTTTCTATTGTCATTTCAGCTGGGTACTACAGATATACAAATTTGTTTCTTTAATTAATTATTAGTGCAAAGCGATCCTTTAGGGATGGAGTAAAACTAAAATTCAGCAAACACAGGTCAAAAGGGATATGAATTTATATATTATGTGAATATTCATAAAAAAATTACAATTCTGCCTAGCTAAAAGTACAGAATTATGACATGTATGATCAGTATGTTAGCAATAGAATTGCGTTATAGAAATACATACCTAAACAATTACCAAACACTCAGGCACAATATAATCTATGATTGCAGGCTCCCTTAATCTTTTGCAAATTTGTATTTAGTACCACTGAGGCTTTGTAATGTTTGCTAGCCATTTAGCCATTTGTTAGACCGACTAGCTCAGGTTCTCATCGTTTATTCGTACGCTGATGGCTTTGTTTCTTGACATAGGTTGTGATGTCACATTGGTCTGGGCCCAAGGGCGTCAGTTTGTGTTGAAAAGTTGTGGGAACAAAAGATCAGATGAAAAAACATGACAGCAGGACAGGAAAAATATTGAATAACGGTGCATCAAAAATGGGCAAATAGGCCAGTAAACAACATGAAAATACTCAGCATAAAACCCTTAACAATGTCGACTGCACATGTTACAGTCCCTGCAACACCAGCTCAACCGAATAATGCCAAAGCACCATACCGTAGAAAACAGCAACGCATTAAGTCAATGATTACAATGAAATTCATTACATATGTAAAAGAAAACAGCATACAACGCAATATATTTGACCCTGGACCACAAAACCAGTCGTAAGTCGCAAATGCAACACTTGGTTTTTCAGAACATTTTAACCAAAAGCTTTCAAAAAGTGGTTTGAACATGTCCCTAGCGTCGTAAATGATACCTATGTCCTGGCCATGAATGTTGGTAATCTTGTGGTGTAGAAGAGGATGCTGCGAACAAGAGATTCTGCTTTTTCTCTTTCATAAGGCTTAAAATTGCCGACTCACTCATGTTGGAGATGTCAAAATATTTGACACAAAGTTTGTATATAGCTTTAGTTTCAATTTTGGCCTCCTTAGCCAGCCAGTCTTTAAATTCAGGAGTGTCAAGCCAGCCATCATAAAACTTACATTTATGCAAAATTTGACAAAGTTCAATGTGTTTAGTCGAACAGGTGGGGGCACCTGTCATGTTTACTGCTGCCTCACTGCTTAACATCCAATCACAGCAAACAGTCCTGCAGCAGGTTTGGTCTAGCACTGATCTTACGGCAGCTCCAAATGATATAAAATAAATGTATAATTAGAAATTTTTTATTTAAAATTTTAGGAATAGGCTGGAAATGTAAAAATGTTTTTCCATACTCCATTTTTCTGTACTAATCCAGACTTGGAAAACACTCAAATCAAATTCCATACTTTTTCATACTTTCCAAAAATAGAATGTTCAACTTCATATAATGTAAGATCTGTATATTGAGCTGAAACTTAACAGACACATTCTGGGAATACCAGAGACTTTTATTTTATTTAATAACATCAAGGTTAGCGGCCCTTTATCTTACTGCCAAATAAAAGAAGCTTTTTGAGTGATATACACCTGTAAAACAACTCAGGTGTATATCATTTGCTGAATTAAACATCTCATGTATGTGACATCAATGTAACATAAATGTGTGTTAAAAATATTTCAGCATAATATACACTTTAAATACTGATTTAAAGACAGTATGCAGTGTAGACTGTGTAGAAAAGATCTCTAGAGAAAGTGTGATAGTATTTATTCTAGAGAGTTACTTTACCTTCAACGTTCACTTGAAGTTTTGTATTAGGAAATTGTTTCCCATGTGAGTCAGTAAGCTGTAATGTGTATCTCCCTGAATATGCTCTGGTCACACTGTTTATAATCACAGTGCTATCACTGATGATAACATTAGATGTGTTATAGAGATCGGATAGAAAGATTCTCTCTTTCTGTTTTTTATACATTGTAATATTTTCTTTCTTTAAATCCAGTTTAGATATATTATCATCGTGAATCATCTGTAGAGAGAGTTTGTCTCCCAGAGTTGCATAACAGGGTTTAGTCTCAATAAAACTGCAGATCTGATCCACACCTGCAGAACAAAACAAACACATGCTGTACACAAAATTAAAGAATCAAAGAACTTTTTTTAGCATTTAAAGAGACACACAGAAAAACAGTGCATCGTTCATTGCAGCCACAAATGACATCCATGCCATGTTGAATATCATATAATGAAAGATATGTAAAAGATATGTGTTTTATAAATATATAGAAAACACCTGTTAGCGTGTTGGACATGTGCTATGGCATTTAAAATGGTTCCTCTCTGATTACAAGCCAATAAACCATTTTAGTGCAATTTAACACCATCTTTTTTGTCTACAGCTGCCCAAATGTGGTTAAACAGCATCATAACATTTAGTTTGAGATGATCATTTACTTACATGAGCCAGTCTGTAGCAGCACCAACATCAGTCCAAAGATGATCAACATTTCTCTGAAGTTTCCAGAAGAGAGTAAATCCATCAGAAGAGAGTAAAGACCTGAAGCAGACTGTGAAGTATGAAGATCTTTCACTCAGTCACGTCTCATTCTGACAGACCACATTTGCTTACACTGGACTCAAAGTCTTTATAAGGACAATGAGAAGTTCGATCAGAAATTATTTGTCAAAAGTTTTCACTAATAGACTTGACACGAAAACTGTCAAGAAAATGTTTATAAAACGCCCAAATCACATTCTCACGTTCCTTTAAATACTGTAGTGTCATCATTTTCTCATCTGCATGTTGTTCTGAACCTTTATGAATTTCTTTTATCTGATAAACACAAAAGAAGATATTTAATAAATGATGTGCTGATTGTAACCATTGACTTCCACAGTAGAAAAAAACAAATAGATGAAATTCAATGGGTACCTTCAATTGTGTGCTTATCATTATTTATCAAAATATAGTCAGTTATCACAATACTTCCATAATATTTGTTTTTGTGATAGGATTATAATGTTAAAAATGGTGGTAAACTGTCCTTTTGTCTGTGGTCTCTCATGGATTGAAAATAGAGCATCTGCTATGACAATACAAATAAATACATAAAGCACAATAAGCTCATTCAGCTCATCCAAGAACAGTCCACAGGAAGAGTCTATTTGATTGACAGATACATTCAATCACATGCTTCCTTTTAGTATATTACATGCATGCAAACATTACACTACAATAATTCAGCGACACAATAAGGCAGCGACACAAGAGACAGATGTGGAGGTCATTTGTGTACAGTGGATGAATGAGATAAGGGTTAAAATTCACTTTTTTTTTAGATGTGACTCTGGACACAATGCTATCAACAAGAACAATATCAAAGTCCAATTACTCATTATTCAGATGATGATTTGATTTTTCTCTCTTCAGAGATAAATCCAGCTGCATATGTTTCGTCTCTCTCTCTCCCCCTCACGCCTTTAGGTCTCTCCGTTGGAACTTCGCTAGACACTTGGGGGTCTTCCACGTTCCACGGAGGCGAGTCAGTGACCA
Source organism: Misgurnus anguillicaudatus (assembly GCF_027580225.2). Taxonomy (NCBI): domain Eukaryota; kingdom Metazoa; phylum Chordata; class Actinopteri; order Cypriniformes; family Cobitidae; genus Misgurnus; species Misgurnus anguillicaudatus. Next base: position 27,023,701 of record NC_073352.2, on the reverse strand, counting down.
AAGGTGAGTATTCGCACTACTGAGGCTGTTCGCCCTTCACCAGGTGTTACTGTAAGCAAAGGTAGGTTACACTCCGCACAGGTAAGTCGCTCACAAGACTTGGACTTTTCATCCACTTCAGGGCGTACACTAGAGCAAAGGTAAGTGGTTCACACTACTGACACTGTTCGTTCCTCTTCGGGGTGTTGCTGTAAGCAAAGGTAGGTTACACACCACACAGGTAAGTTACTCACAAGACTTGGGCTTTTCGTTCACTTCAGGGCATACGTTGGAACAGAGGTAAAGGGTCCACACCACTGCCACTGTTCGTTCCTCTTCGGGGTGTTGCTGTAAGCAAAAGGTAGGTTACACACCACACAGGTAAGTTACTCACAAGACTTGGGCTTTTCGTTCACGCTCCTCCAGGCAGCGGGCCTTCACAACCACGGCTGTACACCGTATACCTTCACCCGTCCTCCTGAGCTTCGTAGGTGTTGTGGGGACTGATGGGTCGGGCGACGCGGAGCTGAACGCTTCCCTAGCTCCCCCCTCCTTGTCGATGACAGGAGTCTTAAGCTGGGGCGAACTCTCGACGAGGCTCCGCGCACACAGAAGGTTCTTTTAAACAGATCGAATCACAACAACGACCCTCCGTCCGTACAGTGAACTTTGGCCGTTACTCACTCCGATATACAGCTGGGCTGCACCACTGCCTGCTTTCCGAATTGGCGCGGGCTCTCGCCAACACACAGGGGATTAAGGTTTTAGTTGCCTCCTCTCGTGTGGTTCAGGCCTCAACGTGCCGTTAACTTCTCACGACCTGCACGGGGCCAGGGCGGCTTCCGTCACTATAAGCACAGCACACACAGCAAGCTTTAGTGAAAACACACAATGAAAGTCACAACTCACCCACAGCACTCTGCACACACACTCCGCGCGAATTAAGGACTTGGTCGGCTAGACTTAGGCTCCTCGTGAGGCTGGTTGGGCGTTGTTCTTGCCACAGAGAGAAAGGGTTGGCACGTAAATATGATCAGCAAAGCCCCTGTATGTTTCCTGGTTACCTCTTCGGCTCACCTACATTTCTTTTATCCGCAGGGCCAGAACTACGAATGATGGAGGGTTTCCCCAGCGGATCTCCCGGCTCGGGTTCCACGGTAAATACACGGCGCACCCACGTTTCCCTCCGTAGTGGGGCCGGTAACCTTCGACACACTCACAAAACACACCAGGTAACTCTTCTTCTGAATAGCTTATAATCACACTTCAATTATTACTCACACTTCGTGTTCAGCATATCTCTGCATCAATGCATCCGATGACTTCGTGTTCAGCCCACTCAACAGTCGAATCACACAATATTCTCTTCGCCCAGTCACCTCCAACCTCTTATCTTCCCTAAGGGATCGATGTAAGCCAATACAACAGATCTGCACAGCAGCAACAAAGCGCACCCAAAAGCACTCACAAAAGCACCCCATTTGGTGTCTTCAAAGGTCTTTTTATACCCTGCCTTCTCCCCTTGTCGACCTATCAGCAATCGCTGTGTTAATCGCCCTCACCTGTACGTAATCGGGCTTGATTTGGTGTTTGGGGAAACCCCGGAAATTCCGGTGTTCAGAGTCAGTCGTCCGGGCGGAACCATCGTCGGGCGGAACCCGTCTTCCACACTTTTGGTTCCGCCCTCACCAATCGTCACCTGGTGACATTAACCTACCAATATTTAACTTTGTGTTAACATACAGTAACTGTATGTAAACACAATTAAATTAAATTCTCAAATGCAGTTAAATTTAAACGAGTGTTTCACCATTTACAGAAATTTGGTCATTTGGATGAATTTGAATATGTAATGTTACTTATATTTTGCCATTTCAATGGTATTTGCATATAAGCACAAAATTTGCCATGTCACATATTGCCCCTATATCTACAGTATCACTTTATATTCCCTCATTGGAGATCTGGGATGAAAGTGTGATGTGCTGTAACTATGGCAACCACATTTATGCACCGTGATGATGGAGACCTCTTGTGGAGATTTTGAGTATTAATGCGTTTGCTTTTAATCTTCTCTAGGTTCTTCATCAGGTTAAATATCAGCATGTGTTTTTTTACATTATTGATCACAGGGGTTTGTTCAATAAAATTGAAAAGGCAAAAACATTGTTTGGGTATTGTTAATTATAGATCTTATTTAATTTTTACTCCTGGACACTCAAACTTTATCAAATTCTGATTACTGTTAACTGCTTCCTCTTTATTGACATCTGGTGTTGCTAACTGTGTCTGTTTAGTGGTTTTAACTTCTGTTAACGTGAGCTGTGTTTTGATGACTTGTTACATGATGAGGTAGTCACAGTTTTCTTGTTTACAAAAACCTCTGTTATCTGTGACTTCCTTTACAAAAATATTTTTGTAGAAACCTCCAAATATAGCTTAACTCAAAATTAAAATAGCAAATATGTTGAAAATAAGATGACAGTCAGTTTATAAAATGAGCTGTATGAACTGTAAAAGAAGTTTAATAAAATACATCAGTATTACCATAATCATGTCACGTTGCAACAAAAACAGATTGACAATTATATGCTGTTAACATTTAGCCACACTTCCCATTAAAGCTTACGCAAATTAAAACGACGCATATCTTACCTTTAAAAAAATGCTGAAGGTGGCATGTGCGAACATTAAACTTCCTTAAAACAGTGTCGTGTAGATTTGAAAATTTTGCCTCGACCTTGTTGGCCCTAACTCTGAGTTTGATTAATTAATAAAAGCATATATCAACTATATTTTCCTCATTTTATTACATTAAGGGTGGGTTGCACCAGTAAGGTTGAAGCAGTCATGAAACATTCAATGTTTAATTTGTTTTAATTGTTCTTGATATATATTAAATTAATAAAAAACTGCTTAGGGGCACAACAACCTCTTTGGGGAACCACAGCCCGCGAATGCCCCCCCCCCAAAACTGACGCCAGACAGTGTATGGATTTATTAAACTCAATTCTGAAGGGCCCTAAAATGTATACAACATGTACGTGGGTACATGAGTTAAGAGCAGACATTTGACACTTTTTGAGTATTTTGTAAAGATTATAGTGAAATATTTGTTACGTCTCTCTTTCTTTCAAGTCTGTTATTGGAAACTGTTTAGCAGTGTGTCTGTTTTCCCCCATGTGAGGAAACTTCCTGATTCTCAATAAAGGCTGTGAGTCCTGTGTAAGCAGATCTGATCTGTCAGATTGAGACACATGAGACAGAGCGACAGATCTTCATACTTCACAGTCTGCTTCAGGACTCTGTCTTTCTGACGTTCTCTCTTCTGGAAACTTCAGAGAAATGCTGATTATCTTTGGACTGATGCTGGTGCTGCTACAGACTGTCTCATGTAAGTGAACAATCATCAATTTATAAGGTTTCATTTCTTAAGCAGTTTTGTGGTTTGACAGGCTCACTGCAATAACTTTATGTATATTAGAATGATTTTAAGGCAACTGATGCCAAAATTGTGGATAAAACAGTCCGACTTCATAAAAGGTTAATCTGAAACGAGACGTTAGAGGGAGTAAATTCATTCCTTAATTTCAGAAAAGTTTACAAAGTCTCTGTAATTTGTTAATACTGGAAAACACCAAAATTGTAAAGTGTTACACAGTCATTTATGTTAGGAGTTTAAAATACATAATTATAGTCTGCTGTGATGCAATTACAATGTTTCTGCTCTTATCATTGTGCATTAGTGGTGTGTTAATACAGTATATAAAAGTGTTCAAGGTATTGAACCACCTGTGTATATAATAAGGATTATTTGATAGTGACCTGAGATCAGATGCTCCACTAATCAAATATAATGTCTGTCTTATACATTTCTTTGTTTTCAAAAGTTTTAATTTGTGAGTTAATTTAAAATATGTTGCTTTTCTGCTTTTAAATTATGACGAGAGTAAAATGTGTACCAGCAGAAAACATTCAGAGTCTGTCTATTATAATAAACATGTTGAAATGTTTCTGTTGTTAGATTTGATTTTGTGTATGTGTATTTTGTTCTGCAGGTGTGGATCAGATCTGCAGTTTTAATCAGACAGAAACCTGTTATGCAGCTCTGGGAGACAAACTCTCTCTACAGATGATTCAGGATATTCATATATCTAATCTAAATATAAAGAAAGAAGAGCGTTTAATTTATAAAAAACAGAAAGAGAGAATCTTTCTATCCGATCTCTTTAACAGATCTGATGTTATCATCAGTGATAGCACTGTGATTATAAACAGTGTGACCAGAGCATATTCAGGGAACTACACATTACAGCTTTATGACTTACAGGGCACACTAAAATCTACTACAGATCTTCAAGTGAATGTTGAAGGTAATGTAATTCTCTATCAGAATAAATACTATCACACTTTCTCTTAACCTCTCTTTTCTTATCCAGGTAAATTAACAATTCTAAAGTAACTCTACAATACTACTACCATACTACCAGTATGCATTGCATACTGTGCAGAAATAAATATTTCAAACATTAATATGCTTCACTGACGTCACATAATCTGAACATAATCAGTATCCTATCAGAAATCAAGAGTTATTTTGCAAGTTCATTTTAGGCACACACATAAAATAAAATATGAATAGCATGAAAGATGAGAGTTTTTTTTTAACTATTGTTAACGATATTAAACAGAAGAAAGAGATTAGTCAAGAGTAGAGAAAATGTGTCTTGAGTTGTTTCTTGAAGGTTGTGAACAGGTTTCGTTCATTACTGATCAGTGTGAGGATGAGTGTGAGGATGAAGTTTCAATTATGGTCCTGGAGGTCAGTGACTAACATATGATGCAGGCAGCAACAGGAAACCAATAGAAAGAGATGAGAAGTGATGTGACAAGAGATCTCTTTGGCTGATTGAAGGCCAGACATGCTGCTGCATTCTGGATTATTTGAAGAGGTTTGCTCACTTTGACTAGAAGGACGGCCAGCAGGGCACTGCAGTAGTCAGGAGTTGATATGACATGAGCTTGAACATGATGCTGTGTGTGCTCTTAAAAATAAAGGAGCTGTTAAGAGTTCTTCACAGTAATGCTATAGGAGAGACCCCTTTTTTGGTTCCCCAATGTCCGTAAAAGATCAATTTCTGACTTATCCAAGTCTCTAGAACCTTTTCCACTATGAAGGATCTTTTGTGCAACCAAAATGTTCTGTGGATTTTAAAAGTTCTTTATGGAACCATTTTTGGAACCTTATTTAAGAGAGTATGCTCACAGAGGAAAGATGGTGATAAAGCACATACAGTATAGTAGCTGTTGCAGTGTGTGTGTTGTAAATGTCAGCTGGTCGTCAAGCACCACCTCCAGGTCCAAACAGACTATTACATATCATGAGCTGTGACATCAAATGAAACAAAGAGAGATACAGCATGCTAACCAGCCAAACCTTGACCTTTTGGATCACAATGGAAATTGAGGATTGAGTACAGTGCAGTAGTACAGGATCTTGTGCATTGGATAGACTGCGCCTGTTCATTAGTATTATACACATACAGATATGAACATGCTGTACACAGTATACACACTGCAGAAATAGTATGAGTAGTATGCAAGTATGCCATTCTTAACCCTGTGTGTGCTGTATTTGTCATGTGACTGTGATGTGTCCTTGCCTCCAGCTCCTGTTGCCTCTGTGAATGTGTTAGCCGAATGCATCAGTAAGGAGTGGGTGGTGTCCTGCTCATCTGAGGGGGATTCACTCTTCTTCAACTGGAGTCTGAATGGACAACCACTAGCACAAGGAAATAAGACCATTAATCTGGATGGGAAAATTTTTGGAAACATCATCTGCAGCGTGAAGAACCACATCAGTCATGGAGAGAAGAGCACCACTGTAACCTATTGTCCCGGTGAGCTTTAAACTATAAATGTTTACTTACTTACTAAAACAACAGCAACAAGAATAATATCACTGGATGAATCTCACAACATCTCATAAACACAGGTCAATATTTCACCTAAATAAAATAAAAACCAAATAAAAATAACAATATATAAATTTTGTTGTTCTGATAAACACAAAGGAATATATTTAGAGAAATATTTGTAACCAAACCGTTCATGGACCTCATTTATGAAATGTTTACCGTACATATTAAAGTATTCTGTTTTTCTACTATGGAAGTGAATGGGGTCTATGAACGGTTTGGTTATAAACATTTCTCAAAATATCTTCCTTTGTGTTCTTCAGAACAAAGAAATTCTGTCATCATTTACTCACCCTCATGTTGTTATAGGTTTGTAACAACATGAGGGTGAGTAAATGATGACACAATTTTTGTATTTTGGGGTGAACTATCCCAAATTTTTATTTTGTTAAAATTAATTTCAGTTCCTTCCCAAACATAATTCTCATTGCTGTAATACATTTTTATTTAAATCAAAGGCATTGCAGCAACTACAACATGATGTAAACATCGTTTAGAGTTAGGGGTGTAACGATTAACCGTGCAAATGCGTGTTTTCTCAATGAATAAATTTGAGTGACATACGGTGAAATCCCATCCAAACGACAGGGGTCAATCTCATGCAGAAACTCCCTTTGTGCCACAGAAGTAGTAGCATGCATTGATGTAACTTTTCCACGTGACCACACGAGAGCTCGCCCGGTTGAGTGGCAAAACACTCAACAAAATGTCTGGTTTTCATAGCGGCTGCTGCGAAAATGCCAGTAAAACTGACTATTATCAGCTTAAATTGAATTTAGTTGGACTTGATGGCAAAGGTGGACAATATTTATTTACATTAGTTAAATTTTCCAAGCATCTGTCCTTTATTAGGATGTTTGAATTGGGAAAAAATTTACTTCACTACATTCTAAAGCATATCATCATACTATGTATTCTTTAATATTGCATATTAAAATATATTAAATTACATTAAAATTATGTACTTTTAAGTATGTTAATGTACTTAAATATTAAATGTAAAACAAACACGTGTATTTATGAAATGTAATAGAATAAAAATTATGATAATGTACTTTGGAATGTGTTTTCCAAAAAAAAACACGGATAAAATACAAAAACTTGAAAAATTATTTTAAGTAGAAATTAAAACCTTCTTCTTGATAGTGACTTATCAACCCACCTGTGGTCTGTTGACGTTGGCATGAACAATCAATTTACTTCTTCTTTCTGTGTTTTTTTGCAGTCTGTAAAACAATAGCTCTGAATTTTTGTTAATCTGTTAGTACAGTCTATCGCACAACAGCTTTTTGTAATAAAGCGTTTTCCCATTTCGACTTGTTTTCACCATGTTTTTGCCGATGTCACACTGTACTCAAATGCTGCCACTCTGTCTTTTGCCACTCAGTGGGCATATCTGCAGTCCCTCTCGCTGACGGTGACGTCATGTGCATACCCTCTATACGCTGTTCTTCAAATTGTTTCAGGTATTTTCATGATAATATAGAATATTTTGAATGATTTTAATTTAACAAGTGTTGCTTTTTTAAATGCATGCAGTGGCGTAGAGTCTGGGCATGCAGGGTATGCACGTGCAAATGGGCCCGGGCCAATAGAGGGCCTGGCCCTGGGCCCGCCCCGGCTTTTAATAAAAAAAAAAAATCAGTTTAACTTGTATTTGTGGCTGCAATAAATATATTTTTGTATGCATATCATGTGTAGTGATTTCTTACTTCTCCGTAATGTCTAATTTCTCCGTCATTTCTTGTTTGTGATTATTTAAAAAAAAAAATTGCACTCGGTGGCTGCTGTAGACTACTACGCCATCATTTTTTTACATGATGCATCGCCGCGCCAAATAAAAAGAAAACACAGTGTGAGAGTGTACTATAGTGGCTATCTACATGAACATTAAGGATGGACAAATATAAACATAAAAGTGGTGCCTTAAAGAGAAAAGAGAAGGCGGAGAAGTTAGTCACGAGTCAAAAACATTTTGTTTTTCTTTATTCAAATCTACCCTTTAAAGTAAAAGAGTAATGTAAAAATATTTGACTACCTTATTAAAAGTATATGTTGTTAAAAGACCTGCGAGCTTTGGCTTAAGGGGGCCCGTAAATTTTTTTTGCATATGGGCCCGGGACTGACTTCCTACGCGACTGAATGCACGTTATAAACGATTCTGACCCATAATGAGTTTAGATTGATAAAGACTTCCTACTGACCAAATGCCGTAGTACATGCATAAGCTGTGCATGAAACAAAGAATTGCAGCCTTGCGATTCAGAATTGATTTTAGACAGGCATTTTTAATAGACACACAATTGAATCGTTACATCCATATGTAGAGTATTATACAGTTAAATCATACAAAATGTATCTTTTCGTGTTATATGTGTTTAAGTTAGCATATTGTTATCGTAATGAAAAATTCTCACTTCTTTATTTTGATTTCGGGCTGAGATGTGTCCTCAACATATATTATTGATGAATTTGAGATTCACCCATGAATTTACTGTCTAAAGTGGAGGTTTAATTGTTAACTGTGATGAGGTTTATTGGTCGGTTCATGACTTGTGTCGATGTGTTTTGGGGTAAATTAATACAAAGAGAGAATGGAGATGATTCTTCAGTTGTGTCTGATTACAGGAACAACTACTGCATCTGTGACCACACATCTGACCCCTGCGCTGACCAATAGCACATCAGTCGGTACGAGTCTCTCTGCTAGTAATCTCACCCGCACACAGAAACCTGGACTGTTTTCACCACTGAACTGTGAGTGTTGAGCAACTGCAGTGTAGATGTTAGAAATAAACTGTACAGGGTTTCGTCAATGGATCATTTACCCATTCAATCATGTAGCTAAAATGATTTTTATGATAAAAACCAAAACACAATTGTCATTTACGTTTATACAAAGCCACTTTACAGTGCATTACAAGTATGTGTGATCCCTGAGTTCAAACCCATGATCTGTTGTGCTGATGCTCTACAACTGCTATAAATTTAACCAAAATAAAAAGAACGAATAAAATGAGATTTTGCATAAAGACATTTATCTGCACACAGATATAGTTGCTATTCTTGTTGCTGTTGAACAATAATGAACATTTAAAATCTGTTTATGTATTTATGTAACTGTGTAAAACAATCGTGTTGTGTGTTTTTTTCATAGTGACACAAACAGAAATTATTGGAATGGGTTCTTCAATTGTTATTCTTATTGTGCTGGTCATCACAGTTTGTTACATTTACAAGAAGAAACAAGCTAAGTCAGCAGCAGGTCAGTTCATTCAGAGTACATGAATTTGCAGTAAATATTCTGACTGGTACAGTAACTCAATTTTAAAGGTTAAAATGAAATATAACTGTAGTGCATAAGTGAAAAATGCTTCAGCTTTGTCTAAACATGAAATGAGACTATGGCGATATGTTTGGTTTTGCTGAGTAGCCAAAAAAAATATGAAATTTTTTTAAAACATGTACATTCAAATGTGAACCACTGAGAGATTGAACCAAAATTGTGACCTACCCCACACTAAAGGGATAGTTCACCCAAAAATGAAAATGTTGTCATAATTTACTCACCCTTATGTTGTTCTAAACCTGTACCAGTTTTTATTTTGATAAAAAAGAAAGAATATATTTTGATAAATGATGGTAAGCACACAGCTGATTGTAACCATTGACTTCCATAGTAGGAAAAACAAATCAGCTGTGTGCTTACCATCATATATCCAAATACCTTTTTTTGTGTTCATCAGAAAAATGAAATGCAACAGGTTTACAACAACATGAGGATGAGAAAATGATGACAGATTAACTATCCCTTTAACCATTGTGTTAAAGTCCCCCTGTGGGGAAATTCGGGTTTTTGATGTAGTTTATATGTCTATGTGATGTTTTATTATGCTTTAAGACCCATCATGTACAAATTCATTATTCAAAACCATTGCTGAGTATTATCTCCATAAAACTGAGGATATTCTCATTCCAACGGTTCAAAATCGGTTCAAAATGTAAAAAATCACATCAACACAGCTGAATGTTTGGATCAGTAGTTTGAGTCGATAAATATGATGTATGGATGCAGCATAGACTCTGCAGAGAAACGATTGCAGCTGCTTCAGCTCTTCTGTGATGCTCACACGCGCTGCTCACAAATGACCTGTGAAGGCTCCAACCTGTTAACATCAGCGCTTAAAGTTTAGTGCTGCAAAGTTCACGTATGCGTTGTGTGAAACCAAACTTGGCAGTTGTGTCTCTGAATGTAGCATCTATTTACATATAGTATATCTGTTACAAACTGAGATGTTAGCGGAACATGCCAATACCCTTTTAATAGGTCCAGCTTCGTCACAAATTTGGCGAATTGCAAATTGTGGATGTGGTCTTCCATTCTGGGTAATGGGTAACAGTCAGGTACTGTAACTGCATTTACACGACAGTACACTCTCAGAAATAAAGGTACAAAAGTTGGCACTGGGACAGTACCCTTTTAAAAAGGTACACCTTTTAGTGCATATTAGTACTTCAAAGGTACATATTTGTACCTAAGTGGTACATATTTGGACCTTTTAAAGGGTACTGCCCCATTGACAGCTTTTGTATCTTTATTTTTGACAGTGAAGTCAGTGCAAAAAACGAAACAAACCTTCTGGCTTGTGCACTTAAAGGCAACGAGAACTCCAAGTGCTACTACTATATTTAGCCAACCCATTCTGCTACAAATATTCAGTTTCTTGCTTCATAATAGTTATTTTAACAGCGTTAAACTGATATGCATGTTGCTTAATTGGGGATGCACCATCAGCATTAATATTTTGTATGAGTTGGAACTTAATGGGTACTATGAAGGACAAAGATACTGAGTACAAAAATGGCACATCAGTAGGGTTTGTTTTTAGTTATCCTATACGTACACTATATGTGCCTCTCATTAACTTACCCTGGCTTATAGGTACCACACATACAATGTATATACAATTCGTAAGTACATTACTTTTTGTTATTAGTTATCATATATGCAGGCCTGGAAAAACATAGTGTAGTGCCCCAGGGTGACCACATTAGAAGTGCCCCCCCCCCCATTTTTTTTTTTTTTTAATAAACTCTAGTCATTTAGTGTTCAATAGTTTCATAATATGGTTATGTCCTTTTTCCCCCAATTTTGAAAACAGTTCATTCTAGATGTTCCAGTCTACGCAACTGTTTACAGTTCCGTCCATCCTGTGGTACATCACAGAGTTGCTGGATCTTTTTAGGCATGTCGTTCTGGATCTTAGCAGGTTCAGAAATGTCTGGATTCCCTATTCCAGTGGTAAATCTGGGAATTCCTGGCTGATCGGGTTAATTCCTTTTTCTTGAAGAAGAACCCTGCCATCACTTGTCGTGTTGGCCTTCTGGTCCTTGTCCTTTTTGTCCAGATCATCTTTCTCCCAAGGGCACACATCTCCATGCTTACATTGAAACAACAACAAAAGAAGAGGTTTCCCCCCTTTTCCCCCACAATTACTTTTTCACATTCAAAACATCAGTCACATATGTTTAATCACAGCACATCAAACATCAGTAAAATGTAATGGCTTTAAAACATTCCTTCTAAATACATTTACATATCAACCACATTAAAACCTTTTTTATGAATTATAAAGAACCCCCCCCCCCCTTGATAGTAAACATACTTTACTATTATAAACAATTTTCTAGTTCACATCAACATCTGCTTGTGACTGAGTTACAGTCATGTTGTTCACACAGTTATGTGTCTGGCAAGGCGTGAATGCTTTCTTCCTTGTTTACTTTCAACAGAGCTGGGTTTCTAAATTCCCTATTTTCTTAAGCAAATCATGAAAGCCAAACTTTCATTTATGTGAAGTGACACTGTCTTACCTTGTGCCCTGTCTTTCCACATTTAAAGCAAACCACTTCATTATCTTTCCATTTTTTTCCAACAATGCCTTGCAAATCATGTGACCATCCTTTCCACATGCATGACAGACAAAGTTTTTATGTCTCTTATTTATTGTCTTGACATTTTTTCGTAAATCCTTCACTGCTTGGCTTGCCAGTGTAAAGAAAAATGATGAGGATGTAGAAAGTTTTGTGTGGTAAATTAAGTATAGTACTAGAAATGACCCCTGTCACCAACTGTGTGCCTAAAATAATGTATGCGATTTTTCTTAGGCAATAAGATACACATGAATCGCAGGCAAATCTTTTTTTAACAAATTCATATGCATGGAAAATGGCTAGTTTTACAGTGTCATATTTTAAACTTTCCTCCAAAGGTAAATTCAAGAAAACCTCTTGTACCTTGCCTACTAATATGCACTCAAGTAAAATTCAAAGTCACAATACGTTCAAAGGCATTAAAATTGGAGTCATCCTCAGTATCCCGAAAATGAGGTACTAACGCAATAAATATACCAACATCATACATAGCCGCTACTGAGTTTGAATCCACTGGTTAAGAGAGCGTACTGTAGCAACTCAAGAGGAAATAGGTGTAACTTGAGAAGGAGCTGGCAAAACTGATGGCTGATGGTTGGCTGCACGGCTGCTACACCACCAACAATTTTCATTGCATCTAACTCAGCCTCAATCTAAAGTGTGTGTATCATTCTCTTTGAAGTGTGTGTATTCAGCCTGTCATTTATCAGCTTTATCCTGAGCTTCCATCTGTAAACAAGCTATCCAAACTTAACCTCACATCCCCCTTGGAAACAGAGGAGACAGGTGAAAACAGATTGTACGGTGGCAGGACAATCCTAACCATGTCCTCTGCTCCAGTTTCAGAGAACAGCTAGCTTCGCGCTTTATCCCTATCAGTTAAATCAGGAGTAGAAATGTCTTCTGCACCAACTAACACAGAGTCTAAATCCTACACAACCAAAATTTTTCATTCAAGCAGACGATTCCACAAAACATATTTAATCTCTTTTTAAGAAATTGTTTAGTTGAAAATTACTCACAATGGCTAGTAAGTCATGCTTTCTACATGTCTCAAATAACTTACGGCTTAAACCTTACTCCAACACAAAAACCCTTCATAACCTGTATCATCACTTGATTTCCAGTAAACGAACAGTGCTTAATTGTTCGGGACAACTGTTATTGATCCCGGACGAGCCCCCATTAATTACAAACACTTTTTTAGAATATCTAGGGAAAACAAAGGTGCAACATTAAAACAATGAATGTGCACTGGAAAACAATCACACACCATTTTTACGTCAGCAATGTGTTTGTTTATTACAATGAGACTGGGACAGATTATCCCAGAATATAATTACTTAAATACATTTACAAATTCATTAACCAAGCAAAAATAATTCACAAAAAAAATGGGGAAAGGAAAAAAGAACGAGACTGTGCCAAATCAAAGAAATAAACAAAATATAACCAATCTTACTAAGCAAAAACTTCATCCAACTCAACCTAATATTCGCAAAAAACCCTACATTAAACAAAAAGAAAAATGTTCGGCATCAAAGACGCCCTAACTAATCAAAGAACACAGACTTACCCAACAGGTATTAAACACAAGAATGGTACAGGGCAAAATAAGCACGCCATTTAACCATCACACAACAATAAAATGTGTGACATGCCAGATAACTTCCGCTTCCTGCACAGGTGCGCTCTTTAATATTCCACTAGGGTGCCCTGATTGGTGAAGCCGAGCGTTGCTGTCACCATGCGTCCCGGTGATTGGCCAAGGATTTACTCAGGTACCCGCATAACCATGCTGAAACAAAAGTAAAGGCAAAGGATGAAAAGAGAGAAAAAAACAAACAAAATACCATTCCCAAAATAAAAAATAACATGGGACGTAACAATATCTATGGTCCGAGGTGGTGCGAAAAAGTGGAATTTACCAGTCGATTGTGTTTCCATTGTCTCTGCCATTGGAAGATACCAGTAAAAATGTTGTGAATGTACATGTGATCAATGCAACCTTGACCAGATTCAAATCTGATTTAATTCTGATCTAGATATTGAAATAATTTATGGGACGAAAGCCATCTTTTATTGGTCAGCCATCAATCTTATTTCAAATATCACTTTTCCTCAAAGAAACTGAATCAATGTTTTGTTGTTTTGTGCAGGTCTTGATGTTGCAGATATGTTGATGCTTTACTGAATGAGTGTTATATCATTTCTCTATCCGCAGCTGATGGTGGGACAGAACTCGTCTACGCTGACATCAATCATGACAAACTCAACAGAGACAATAAACCTACGAAAACAGGTAACAAAGATGACCAATTAACCTAAATCAAGTTTAGAGACTGAAAATAAGAAGTAACAGTTTAACCTTTAAGTTTATTCTATAGAGTTGATAGTTTGCCTTATCTATTGATGATGTGATGTTTCTCTTTATTTAGAGATGAGTTCAGCTGCAGATGTTGAATATGCTGAGGTCGCATCTCAGAGAAAGACTAAAAAGAAGAAGGGGAAGGAAGATGAGGTTCAGTATGGTGAGGTGTCATTCACTCCGGCCGGTCGCAACGTTCAGAAACAACATACGGAGCAGGATGAGTGTGTCTACTCTCAGATATACCAAAAGAAATGATTGACTCACTATTGCTGCAGTTTTCTGAACCAGCTGCATGGTCAGTACATCTCACACTATGAAAAAAGCAGCATGAAGTTTAAAGAACTAAATTATGCAAGTCAATTCAACCTATGTTTTAAAATTTTGACTTGTGATAAGTTGTTGTTAAGTTAGATTAACATAAAAATATAAGTTGATAAGAAAACATTTTACAGTACATGTCACCACCGTACAATGTCATAAAATATTTGAAAATATTTTTATTTTCAAAATAATTTTGGCCATTCGTGAGATATATGGTGTGGTCTTTTTTTGAGCTTTATAAGTATTCGTGCATAACAGCTGTTACTAAGGGTACAGTATGTTTCTGTGGTTCAGTGGTGAGGTGTTGAGCTTGCAAGCCAAAGGAAAGAGAGATATTCATCTTTAGAAGAAAAGAGGAAACCATTTTGGTCTTATTTTCCATCAAACCAGAACTTCCTTTTTCAAGTCTTCAAGTTGCAGTTTCTAAATTATGTGGAACTGGATTTTATTTAACAACTTTTTACATTTAGACACTTTAATAATGTAATATAAAGTGTTATAAATGTAATAAAAGGCACTAAATGCAATTACAAGTAAATAAATGTAAATATTGTTTCTACAGCTCAGCTGGTAAACCCGTATGCCTGATTTGCAATTATTGTATATAGTGATCTATAATGTACAAAGTGAATTGAGGAAGTGTCTGCTGAATGAATAAAAGAAAATGCAAAAAAGTAACCCAAGATAACCTTGAATCATGTCTGTATTGTGTAGAATGAGAGGTGAGGAGGTGACGGTTATGAAGTCTTGCGCCACTAAAGAGCAAACAGAGAAGTTTAAGGGACTTAGCATTTAGAGCCAGATCTACTAACAGCTTGCGTCAGCGCAAACCATCATTTTGGCATTAAATTGCGACTGTCAGGATTTACTTAAAGGGATAGTTTATCCAAAAATGAAAATAAGGTCATGAATGACTCGTTCTTGACTCGTGGGACCTCCGTTCGTCTTCGGAGCGCAGTTTGGGATGTTTTGTATTTGGTCCGGGAGCTTGTTGACCCTTCATTGAAAATCTATGTATGATATACTGTCCATGTCCAGAAAGGTAAGAAAAACATCATCAAAGTGGGTCAGGTAGAATGTGTTAAAGCATCGAAAATACACTTTGGTCCAAAAATAAAAAAATTATTATCTTGCATGCGCGTGACTAAAGTCACATGACTGCATTGACGCGGCTGACATGTTATCTGGTGCACCCAGCAGTTGTTTTGTGCACCCAGGCTTCGTTTACAGTCTGAGGGAGACGCACGCTGTAAGTTTAAAAAAAATAAACTACGAAAACATGTAATTTGATAACACATCATCCGTGTCACTGCAGTCACGAGACTTTAAGGGCGATTTATAGTCGTGCGTAGGTCCTACGGCGTAGCAGCGACGACGTAGGTTCCGCGTCGGTTTTCATTTATACTTGTGCGTTGCCGTCCGCGTCGACGTGCAAACACACGCGAAACCGCTGGTTGGCAGTAATCACGCGTGTAACCACAGTAGCAGCAGAAGTCGTCACAGAAGAAGAAGCTAAGCAAGTAAACCCACAAACGAAGAAGAAATAGCAACTTGTTGTGTATAATTTGAGAAGACCAGCAATGATGGAAGTAAATAAACAGCGACTTATGTTTCAGTTTGAGTTAAATCACTCCTCAACTTGGCTCGTCTTTGTTTTCACGGTCTCAAACGGAAATACCTATGACGCAGTTTTTTTACCTGACGGGAGGGGTTCTGGTGGACCAATCACAGCGCTTACGGTCCGCGTAGAGCCGACGCGCTGTTAGAAAATTTGTGAGGTGCGCGTCAGGCTACGCAGAGCTACGCACAGGCTACGGATAGCCTGAGCCGTAGCTACGCCGTGGGACCTACGCGCGACTATAGATCGCCCTTTAGTCTCACGCATGTACTTCACAACAGACGCGGAAGAGAAGACAATGCTAAATAAAGTTGTCATTTTTGTTATTTTTGGACCAGGGTGTGTTTTGATGCTTCGGCACATTCTGACTGACCCACTGATGTCACATTGACTACTTTGGTGGTGTTTTTGTTGTCTTTCTGGACATGGACAGTATACCGTACGTAGATTTTCAATGAAGGGTCAACCAGCTCTCGGACTGGGTATAAAACATCTTAACTCTTTCACCGCCAGCGTTTTTTAAAAAAAAGTTGCCATTTCAAAACTTGAAGGAATGATGCAAAACTCTGATTGGCTTTGCAAAGCTTTCATGAGCCAACTGACCCACAATGGCGTGACATATTTTATATGTGCATTCGGTTGTCCAAACAGTTAATTTTCACATATAAAGCATCAAAAAGGTTAAAGGATTTAGAGTCATTTTAATATATATTCTCTATTGTTTACATCAGATTTTAAATAGGAGAGTCATCCATCATCTGAATCTTATGCATAAAACAAGCCGACGCACACATGATTCGTATTTTACAATCAGATGATAAGTTTACTCTTTAACAACTTTATGTTGTTATTTTGTGTTTGAGTTCACCGTAATCCATCTGTATTCCAGTACTACTATTGTCATCCCCATTTACATGCACTATTAGCAAAACATTTTCCATGTGTCTGCAGTATTCAGGTATTTATGAACATGAATTAGTGACAAAAATGTATTGTTTGAAGCAGATCATTGCTTTATGTACTGCCCTTCACTGTGTAAATTCAGCAGTCATTTACACTAGTGCTCGACTTCAGACAAAAAGATCTCCTGTCAGCCATCAGCTTGAATGACATCTGTTACAGTTAAACCCTTGGTATCTATTCTGCTTTTTACTAACTTTGAGTAGTTGTGTATTATTTTCAACAAAAATATATATGTAAATATATAATAGACATAAGTAACAAAATCTAATTTTGATCATTTAAACATCAAGTGGTGATTTGTAGCATAGGAATAACCATTGTGTGTGTGTGTGTGCGTGAGTGAGTTTTAATACTAACAAAAAGTTATACACAATTTACTGATTCACAACCTATATGGAACTGTGAGGAAATGATTGAGACATATCCAGTGATTCATTTGATTATTCCCCTTCTGTGGATGAATAATACTGTTAGACCTTACCTTATTTTTAACTTTGTCCTTTTTTTTGGTATATGCTTGTGATTTATTGAATTGTTTTGATTAGTACTTGATTAGTTAGGCTAGTAGCTTTAAAGTGTACTTAAGTACTCACAAAAACTTACTAAAAAACTAAAACTAAAAACCAAAAATTTAAAGTGCTCTTTAATTAGTAAAATTTTATCTGGCCAGCCCCCTTTCTGCTGATCCAAAAAATTGTACAATCCAAAACTCAGTTCAGACACAGATGTGGTCTAAAGCAAACGTCTTCAACCTTTTTCAGGCTAATGATCCCTTAATGGATAGAGGAGGAGAAGGGACCCCCAGTACATGTAACAAATTAAAGGATTGGTCAATTTTCTTGAAACTAGAATCCAGGTGGTTTACTCACCACCATGTAGTCTAAAATGGTGATATCTTTCTTTGTTCAGTCGAGAAGATTTTTTGAGGAAAATATTCCAGGATTTTTTCATTTTGATGGACTTTAATAGACCCCAATACTTAACAGCTTTAATGCAGTTTAAAATTACAGTTTCAAAGGACTCTAAATGATCCCAAACTTTATATGCACTTTTAAACCACAACCTCTGGTCTTCCTCCGATCGTTTGACGCGCCAGTTCAACCTTGCGTAATGGCCTAATGATTTCGAAAGGTCACGAATGACTTATGCAAACTACGCCCGAGTGTGGAGAAAGAGGACGTTGTTTTATGTCGAATGATACTAATTAATATCTTTGTGTCAGTTTATTGTTTAAAATGGTCTGCAAATGTGCGTTTCATATATGTAACACGTGATCTTTAGACTTCATTACGCAATTACGTAAGGTCGCTGGCGCATCACACAACTGGAGGAAGAAGTAAAGTTGTGGTTTAAAAGTGCATATTTTTTATCGTTTCGCTAGATAAGACCCTTATGCCTCATTTGAGATCGTTCCCTTGAAACAGCTATTTTAAGCTGCATTAAAACTTTAAGTCCATTGAAATGAGAAAAATCCTGGAATGTTTTCCTACATTTTGGATGACATGGTGGTGATGAAATTATCCGGATTTTTTTTTTG